>NW_011461204.1:0-535 GCF_000754665.1 Bison bison bison | reverse complement strand
AGCCTTCAATCTGTTTACTCTTTACTTGAAGTGAGCTCACACACTCTCCTGTTTAACAGGTACACAAATATCTATCAGATCTTTAAGTTGCAATAAGAATAAAATGAAAGCAGTTTTGTGTTTGCAGTTTTTTCCTGCAATCAAGAGTTAATCTCCTACCTATATAAAAAAAACCTTGAAAATATACTTTCCAGATGCCTAAATTATTTTTCTCTCTATCCCACAGTTAAGGATTCAAATATACATGTTAGGCTTCAGAACTTTGAGGTGAATTAAAAAAACTTGATTTCCAGGTTATGTTTTTTTTTGTACCTAGGAACAAAGAACTTTTCCTTGGACTCATGCGTGTAGATAGATTTGTTGTTGTTCAGTCTCTCGGACATGTCTCACTTTTTGGGACCCCATAGACTGCAGCACACCAGGCTTCCCTGTCCTTCACCATCTCTAGGAGTTTGCTCAAACTCATGGCCATTGATTCAGTGATGCGATCCAACCCTCTTGTCCTCTGTCATTCCCTTCTCCTCCTGCCTTCAAT
>NW_011461203.1:0-507 GCF_000754665.1 Bison bison bison | reverse complement strand
GCAGATGACACACCCTTATGGACGAAAGTGAAGAAGAACTAAAGAGCTCTTGATGAAAGTGAAAAGGAGAGTGAAAAAGTTAGGCTTAAAGCTCAACATTCAGAAACTAAGATCATGGTATCTGGTCCCATCACTTCATGGCAAATAGATGGGGAAACAGTGTCAGACTTTATTTTGGGGGGCTCCAAAATCACTGCAGATGGTGACTACAGCCATGAAATTAAAAAAACGCTTGCTCCTTGGAAGGAAAGTTATGACCAACCTAGACAGCATACTGAAAAGCAGAGATATTACTTTGCCAACAAAGGTCTGTCTCGTCAAGGCTATGGTTTTTCCAGTAGTCATGTATGGATGTGACAGTTGGACTATAAAGAAAGCTGAGTGCTAAAGAATTGATGCTTTTGAACTGTGGTGTTGGAGAAGACTCTTGAGAGTCCCTTGGGCTACAAGGAGATCCAACCAGTCTATCCCAAAGGAAATCAGTCCTGAATGTCCATTGGAAGGACT
>NW_011461202.1:0-501 GCF_000754665.1 Bison bison bison | reverse complement strand
CCGTCTCGGGACTCCACTGGGTTTGGTGCATTGGAAGAGGGCCTCATCTCCAGTTGAGGCAGGAACCTCAGGGTTCCTCTGATTTCAGACTCCGATCCCAGGGTCACTGCAGACTTGGGACAGGAGAGTCAGGCCTCGTCTTGGGTTGAGGCATGGAACTCCTCTTGCCTCTTAAGGTGTTCCCGCGGAGACAGGCCACTTGTCGAGTGATATTTGGAACCTGGGTTTTTTTCCCGACGATGCACGGGCGAGTCACTACCCCTTCGTGTTGACTTCATTCACAGGGTGGAGTTCGAAGAGGTGTCCGGGCATCGGGTTCTTATCAAGAGGGGACCGGGAAATCGGGGTCCTTCGGAATGTGGAACCACCCACGAGGCCACGTCTGGTATGTCGTCGTGAGACCGACCTCATCCTGAGGTGCGACCGGAAGGTCAGGAACCCCTTGCTACACAAAGCAGAGGAGTCGACCCTCCTGTCCAGATCAGGAGGGTAGAAGAGGCT
>NW_011461201.1:0-530 GCF_000754665.1 Bison bison bison | reverse complement strand
GTGGAACCACCCACGAGGCCACGTCTGGAATGACTTCGTGAGACCGGCCTCACCTGAGGTGCGACCGGAAGGTGGGAACCCTCCAGACAAAGCAGGGGAGTCGACCCTCCGTCCAGATCAGGAGGGGGAGAAAGGGCTCAGAGGAGGGGGTGGCCAGAAAAACCTCAGTGTTCCTCTCGATGGAGACCGGGATTTCGGGGAACTTTGTGGGTCGCATCAAGGGTGCCAAGTGCCCTTTCGACCTCCAATTCCTAACGTGGGACTTCTCCTGAGACGCTGTAGAGGGAAAGGGCTTCATCTTGCAATGACGGGGTAGCCACGTGGTTTTTCTCGAGTTATGATGGGATTCTCGAGTTACCATGGGGAATTCAGGATGCCTCTTGTGTTGGCCCAGGCAAGTCCAATCTTCCATTCGAGTTGCGAAGGAAAGCTGGGGATTGCTCTCCAGTGACGGCAGGGCCAATAGACCTCATCTAGGCTTGTGTACAGAAGCCAATGTTCCTCTCCAGGGGCGATAGGGATCTCGGGGT
>NW_011461200.1:0-508 GCF_000754665.1 Bison bison bison | reverse complement strand
GGGGATTGCTCTCGAGTGACTGCAGGGCCAATAGATCTCATCTAGGCTTGGGTCCAGAAGCCAATGTTCCTCTCCAGGGGCGACAGGGATCTCCGGGTTGCATTCAAGACGCACCAGAGGAGATAGGCAATCATCTGGAGGGGAAGCAAAGAACCCTGCTCTGCTCTCGAATCGCGACGTGTATCTCTTGGAGCTCACTGGGTGGACTCAAGGGAGTCAAGCCTCCTGAGGCGTTTGGAGAGAGGTCGCGAGATTGGTCTCTAGGCCATGCAGGAGACGAAGGCCCTCATCTCGCGAGGACGGGGGAGTTTCGGGGTTGTTCTTTAGTGGCGGCCCCAGTGTGCGGTTTCTCACAAGGTACGACGGCGAGGTCAGTGATCCTCTCGTGGGGCACCAGGGAAGTCGGGTCTCCATGCCAGTGGCGAGGGGGAGCCCGTCACTGCTCTCGAGTCATGGTAGGGGAATCTGGGCTCGAAACGTGTTGAAGAAGGTCTCTCGAGGTCTGTCT
>NW_011461199.1:0-504 GCF_000754665.1 Bison bison bison | reverse complement strand
CAGGATGCCCTTGTGTTGGCCCACGGGAAGTCCAATCTTCCATTCGAGTTGCGAAGGAAAGCTGGGATTGCTCTCGAGTGACTGCAGGGCCAATAGACCTCATCTAGGCTTGTGTCCAGAAGCCAGTGTTCCACTCCAGGGGCGACCGGGATCTCGGGGTTGCATTCCAGCCGCACCCGGGGAGACAGGCATTCATCTCGAGTGGAAGCAAAGAACCCCGCTCTGCTCTCGAGTCGCGACGGGTATCTCTTGGAGCTCACTGGGTGGACTAAAGGGAGTCAAGCCTCCTGAGGCGTTTGGAGAGAGGTTACGAGATTGGTCTCTAGGCCATGCAGGAGACGAAGGCCCTCATCTCGCGATGACGGGGGAGTCTCGGGGTTGTTCTCGAGGGGCGGCCCCAGTGTGCGCTTTCTCACGAGGTACGACGGTGAGGTCAGTGAGCCTCTCGGGGGGCGCCAAGGAAGTCGGGTCTCCATGCGAGTGGCGAGGAGGAGCGCGTCATTG
>NW_011461198.1:0-545 GCF_000754665.1 Bison bison bison | reverse complement strand
ATTGGCTTCTGGACACAAGCCCAGATGAGGTCTGTTGGCCCTGCAGTCACTCGAGAGCAATCCCCAGCTTTCCTTCGCAACTCGAATGGAAGATTGGACTTCCCTGGGCCAACACAAGAGGCATCCCGAATTCCCCGTCGTAACTCGAGAATCCCGCCGCAACTCGAGAAAAACAACGTGGTTCCCCGGTCATCGCAAGATGAAGCCCTTTCCCGCTACAGCGTCTCAGGAGAAGTCCCACGTTAGGAATTGGAGGTCGAAACGGTACTTGGCACCCTTGATGCGCCCCCACAAAGTTCCCCGGCATCCCGGTCTCCCTGGAGAGGAACACCGAAGTTTTTCCCGCACCACTTCCTCTGAGCCCCTTCTACCCTCCTGATCTCCACAGGAGGGTCGACTCCCCTGCTTTGTCTGGAAGGGGTTCCCGACCTTCCGGTCGCACCACAGATTGAGGCTGGTCTCACGACGACATTCCAGACGTGGCCTCGTGGGTGCTTCCACATTGCGAAGCACCCCGATTTCCCGGTCCCCTCTTGGTAAGAACC
>NW_011461197.1:0-733 GCF_000754665.1 Bison bison bison | reverse complement strand
TCCCCAAGCCCTGCCCAGCTTCTAGCGTTCGCGCCCGGGAAGGAGGCAGGCTGCGGGAGTGTGGGAGACCTGACTGGTGCCTGACTGGTGCCTCAGCTCAGCTCTCACCTTCCCTTCGGCCTAGGAGCCAGGCGTCCTTGCAGAGGGCTTAGGGGCTGGGGGTGTGCACACTGCCAAAGCCTCCCGCAGGGAGAGCTCTTTCCGAGGGAAAGGAAGCGCCCCAGGCTGCATTCCCAAGCTGGTGCTTCCCCGCCCAGACTAAGCGCCGCACGGAGGGAATCAGGGTCCCGGTGCCCCTGGCTTGGGGAGGCAGCTCCACAGCCAGAGTGTCGCTCCGTTTGTGCCCAGAAAGCGCCTGCCAGACCGGTCCTTCCCTGGAGCTGTCCTCCCGCCTAGAGGCAGGTGGATGTGCTGTGCGGGCTTCCCCTGTGCGTTTGGGCTCCCTAGCACAGCCGCAGCGCAGGGGAACCAGCCCATGATCAGTGAGCTCCGGGCAGTACTTTGGTCCCAGGTTTGGAGCCCAATGCCCGGAACGCGGGAGAGAAGTGGCTGGCTGCCGGCGGGTGCTTGCAAGCCTGTTACTGGGAAGGACCGAGTGAGCTTCCACACCGGCGGAGCTCCAGCTCTGCGCCAAGGCGTGATAGCACAGAGCCCCGGCCGAGAGGCTGCTCTGGGCTGGGCGAGCCTCCCCAAGCCCTGCCCAGCTTCTAGCGTTCGCGCCCGGGAAGGAGCA
>NW_011461196.1:0-523 GCF_000754665.1 Bison bison bison | reverse complement strand
ATGCCTCAACCCAAGACGAGGCCTCGACTCTCCTGTCCCCAGTCTGCAGGGACCCTGCGATCGGAGTCTGAAATCAGAGGTCCCCTGCGGTTCCTGCCTCAACTGGAGATGAGGCCCTCTTCCAATGCACCAAACCCAGTGGAGTACTGAGAGGCCCGTCCCACCTCCAGTTTACCTGACTTCTCAGAGCCACCATGAGAAGCCCCCTGAGGTCACCTGCACAAGTCGAGGGAACACAGGGTTTCCTGCCTCAACCCGAGAAAGACCTCGAGAGACCTTCTTCAACACGTCTCGAGGCCAGATTCCCCTACCATGACTCGAGAGCAGTGACGGGCTCCCCCTCGCCACTGGAATGGAGACCCGACTTCCCTGGCGCCCCACGAGAGGCTCACTGACCTCGCCGTCGTACCTCGTGAGAAACCGCACACTGGGGCCGCCGCTCGAGAACAACCCCGATATTCCCCCGTCATCGAGAGATGAGGGCCTCGTCTCCTGCATGGCCTAGAGACCAATCTCGCGCCCT
>NW_011461195.1:0-513 GCF_000754665.1 Bison bison bison | reverse complement strand
GAGGCGTTTGGAGAGAGGTCGAGAGATTGGTCTCTAGGCCATACAGGAGACGAAGGCCCTCAAGTCGCGACGACGGGGAGGCTCGGGTTGTTCTCGAGCGGCGGCCCCAGTGTGCGGGTTTCTCGCGAGGTACGACGGGCAGGTCAGTGAGCCTCTCGTGGGGCGCCAGGGAAGTCGGGTCTCCATGCGAGTGGCGAGGGCGAGCGCGTCATTGCTCTCGAGCCATGGTAGGGTGCCGGGGACCAGCCCCGGCTGATCCAGGGTATTCGAAGGAGAGACGGCGTAGCCGAAGATCAGGAAACAACTGCTTAATTAAATGTTAATTAAGGATGTAAAGTGTAATAGAATGAGGATAGCTCAGTGAGGAAATTCAGTGGAGAAAAGAGGCTGAATAATTCAGCCAGAAGGTAAGAGAAAGAACGACATGGTGAGACCAAGTTTCGGTGAACAAGGCCCGCACTTTATTTTTCAAAGTAGTTTTTATACCTTAAGTTTATGCATAGAGGATAATGG
>NW_011461194.1:0-532 GCF_000754665.1 Bison bison bison | reverse complement strand
CACATGAGTCCGATTGGGCCTCACTGCGATGTCTGTCAATAACCAATGCTGGAGAAGGATGGGGAGCAAAGGGAACTCTCCTCCACGGTGAGTAGGAATGGGCGTGGGGAGAGCCGGTATGGAAAAGAATATGGAGGTTCCCGAAGGACTAAAAGTGGAAGTAACCTATGGTTCAGCAGTCCGACTCCCAGGCATAGATCCACCCAAGGTATAAGTGAACAAGATAGATGCCCCGTTTGGGCACATCTATCTGTGCGTGCGCGCGCACACGCGCATGCGCGATCGCCTGCGAGGCAGGGGGTGGGGCGGGGGCCCGGGCAAGCCCCGGGATTGCCTGAGGCAAGCCAAACGAGCCCCAGATGGAGACGGGACTGCCGGTCGTCGGGTGTCCTGGAAGCCGAATGCGAATGCGGAGGGGCTCGCGGGCCGCGCGGAGGCAAGCCAGGTCTGCAGCGGGAGTCGGGGCCCCGGCCAGCCGCTCCCCGCGGCCCGGGAGGGGCTGGGGCTGCGGGGGGGATCCAAGAATCGGGAC
>NW_011461193.1:0-503 GCF_000754665.1 Bison bison bison | reverse complement strand
GAGCGACTTCACTTTCTACATTTCACTTTCATGCATTGGAGGAGGACATGGCAACCCACTCCAGTGTTCTTGCCTGGAGAACCCCAGGGGACGTGCGGGGGCCTGGTGGGCTGCCGTCCATGGGGTCACACAGACTCGGACACGACTGAAACGACTTCGCAGCAGCAGCAGCAGCAGCAGCAGCAGCAGTGCATGGATATCAAAAGGGTTTAGAACAGTCAGGTAGGATCACACAAGTCACCGTGAAGCAATACTTCTCCACTTAGCCAAAGCTAACAAAAGATTTCTGTTCTAGGTCAACCTAGAAGAGATCACGGAAGAGGTAAAGAAACTTAAAATCCATTAGCAAAGGCAGTTCAACCTCTCAAGAAACCTTGTGCTAGGCACAACACTCTTTTCTGGGGGTCCACTTTCCCTACAACCTCCTGATCGCATTCTGTACCCATTCCTTTGCTTCTCCCATCCTGAAACTGCCCCCTGGAAGAAAGAACGACGTCGTTTTC
>NW_011461192.1:0-558 GCF_000754665.1 Bison bison bison | reverse complement strand
CATACTTATCAGTAATTACCTTAAACGTAAATGGGTTGAATGCCCCAACCAAAAAGACAAAGACTGGCTGAATGGATACAAAAACAAGACCCCTACATATGTTGTCTACAAAAGACCCACCTCAAAACAGGGGACACATACAGACTGAAAGTGAAGGGCTGGAAAAAGGTTTTCCATGCAAATAGGGACCAAAAGAAAGCAGGAGTAGCAATACTCATATCAGGTAAAATAGACTTTAAAACAAAGGCTGTGAAAAGAGACAAAGAAGGTCACTACATAATGATCAAAGGATCAATCCAAGAAGAAGATATAACAATTATAAATATATATGCATCCAACACAGGAGCACCACAGTACGTAAGACAAATGCTAACAAGTATGAAAGGAGAAATTAACAATAACACAATAATAGTGGGAGACTTTAATACCCCACTTACACCTATGGATAGATCAACTAAACAGAAAACTAACAAGGAAACACAAACTTTAAACGATACAATAGACCAGTTAGACCTAATTGATATCTATAGGACATTTCATCCCAAAACAATGAATTTC
>NW_011461191.1:0-500 GCF_000754665.1 Bison bison bison | reverse complement strand
GGTTCATCAGAGTTAATACTACAGACTTCAGGTTCAAGATGGGGATTCTGCTCGCAAGGCATAAAAATGAGAGATCTCGTTACCTGTTTGGTGAAGTTTTCTGAGCTGCCAGAATTAGACAGACAAAGCATGCTTGGGGTTATACACACTGATAAATTATAAGCTGTCATCTGATTGGATGAGGATGGTTGCTCAATGTTAGTAAAAAAGTCCAAAATGGTATTGCGGAAAAATTACATTGGCTCTCGGCAGCTGGACTAGTTGCCTAAGGACAGAAAACACACTTATAAATACAGCGAGTCATTTTGCTTAGTAAGTGGAAATACAGAGAACAAAGTACTTCTTTTTATACCATGTACACAGTCCATTCTCACAGTTCCAGGCATGAAAGCATACAAAAATGTTTCACTGAATTTAATTCCTGAACCAGGTAAGACCTACTCTGGTTAGTTATGTGTTTGTATTTAAGATCATACCACTGGCGGATTGGTTCTTTATCA
>NW_011461190.1:0-550 GCF_000754665.1 Bison bison bison | reverse complement strand
GAGGCCAACCTCGCGACCTCTCTCCAAACGCCTCAGGAGGCTTGACTCCCTTTAGTCCACCCAGTGAGCTCCAAGAGAGACCTGTCGCGACTCGAGAGCAGAGCGGGGTTCTTTGCTTCCACTCGAGATGAATGCCTGTCTCCCCGGGTGCGTCTGGAATACAACCCGAGATCCCGGTCGCCCCTGGAGAGGAACATTGGCTTCTGGACACAAGCCTAGATGAGGTCTGTTGGCCCTGCAGTCACTCGAGAGCAATCCCCAGCTTTCCTTCGCAACTCGAATGGAAGATTGGACTTCCCTGGGCCAACACAAGAGGCATCCCGAATTCCCCGTCGTAACTCGAGAATCCCGCCGCAACTCGAGAAAAACCACGTTGGTTCCCCGTCATCGCAAGATGAAGCCCTTTCCCGCTACAGCGTCTCACGAGAAGTCCCACGTTAGGAATTGGAGGTCGAAACGGTACTTGGCACCCTTCGATGCGCCCCCACCAAGTTCCCCGGCATCCCGGTCTCCCTGGAGAGGAACACCGAGGTTTTCCGGCACCACTTCC
>NW_011461189.1:0-504 GCF_000754665.1 Bison bison bison | reverse complement strand
GGACTTATTTACAAAATAGAAACAGACTCACAGGCTTCAGAATCTGGTTACCAAAGGGGATGGATGGGCAGGGGGATAAATTAGGAGTTCAGGATTAACATATACACTGCTGCTGCTGCTGCTGCTGCTGCTAAGTCGCTTCAGTCGTGTCCGACTCTGTGCGACCCCATAGACGGCAGCCCACCAGGCTCCCTCGTCCTTGGGATTCTCCAGGCAAGAACACTGGAGTGGGTTGCCATTTCCTTCTCCAATGCATGAAAGTGAAAAGTGAAAGTGAAGTCGTGTCCAACTCTTGTCGCAGCCTACCAGTCTCCTCCGTACATGGGATTTTCCAGGCAAGAGTCCTGGAGTGGGGTGCCATTGCCTTCTCCAAACATACACACCACTATACATAAAATAGATAATCAATAAGGATCTACTGTAAATTATATGGAACTCTATCCAATATTCTTTTATAGCCTATATGAGAAAATAATCTGAAAAAGAATGGATATATGTATATGT
>NW_011461188.1:0-535 GCF_000754665.1 Bison bison bison | reverse complement strand
GTTTAAACTTTTATTTTTATTTTTTTTAAATTTTTATTTTTATTTTTAAACTTTACTAATATTGTACTGCTTCTGCCATATATCGAAATGAATCCGCCACAGCATACACGTGTTCCCCATCCTCGAACCCTCCTCCCCTCCTCCCTCCCCAAACCATCCCTCTGGGTCGTCCCAGTGCACCAGCCCCAAGCATCCAGTATCGTGCATCGAACCTGGACTGCCGACTTGTTTCATATATGATATTATACGTATTTCAATGCCATTCTCCCAAATCATCTCACCCTCTCCCTCTCCCACAGAGTCCAAAAGACTGTTCTATATGTCAGTATCTCTTTTGCTGTCTCGTACACAGGGTTATTGTTACCATCTTTCTAAATTCCATATATGCGTTAGTATACTGTATTGGTGTTTTTCTTTCTTGCTGGCTTCACTCTGTATAAAAGGCTCCAGTTTCATCCACCTCATTAGAACTGATTCAAATGTATTATTTTTAATGGCTGAGTAATACTCCATTGTGTATATGTACCACTGCTTT
>NW_011461187.1:0-511 GCF_000754665.1 Bison bison bison | reverse complement strand
CTCTCGAGGTCTTTCTCGGGTTGAGGCAGGAACCCTGGCTTCCTCGACTTGTGCAGGTGACCTCAGGGGGCTTCTCATGGTGGCTCTGAGAAGTCAGGGAAACTGGAGTTGGGGGGGGGCCTCTCGTGACTCCACGGGGTTTGGTGCATTGGAAGAGGGCCTCATCTCCAGTTGAGGCAGGAACCTCAGGGTTCCTCTGATTTCAGACTCCGATCGCAGGGTCCCTGCAGACTGGGGACAGGAGAGTCAGGCCTCGTCTTGGGTTGAGGCATGGAACTCCGCTTGCCTCTCGAGGTGTCCCCGGGGAGAGAGGCCACTTGTCGAGCGGTATTTGGAACCTGGGGGTCTTTTCCGGACGATGCACGGGCGAGTCACTGCCCCTTCGTGTTGACTTCATTCACAGGGTGGAGTTCGGAGAGGTGTCCGGGCATCGGGTTCTTACCAAGAGGGGACCGGGAAATCGGGGTGCTTCGCAATGTGGAAGCACCCACGAGGCCACGTCTGGAATGTC
>NW_011461186.1:0-549 GCF_000754665.1 Bison bison bison | reverse complement strand
TAACACACAAGGGAATTCCCATAAGGATAACAGCTGATCTTTCAATAGAAACTCTTCAAGCCAGGAGGGAATGGCAACACATACTTAAAGTGATGAAAGAAAATAACCTACAGCCCAGATTATTGTACCCAGCAAGGATCTCATTCAAGTATGAAGGAGAAATCAAAAGCTTTTTAGACAAGCAAAAGCTGAGAGAATTCAGCACCACCAAACCAGCTCTCCAACAAATACTAAAGGATATTCTCTAGACAGGAAACACAAAAAGGGTATATAAATTTGAACCCAAAACAATAAAGTAAATGGCAACAGGATCATACTTATCAATAATTACCTTAAACGTAAATGGGTTGAATGCCCCAACCAAAAGACAAAGACTGGCTGAATGGATACAAAAACAAGACCCCTACATATGCTGTCTACAAGAGACCCACCTCAAAACAGGGGACTACATACAGACTGAAAGTGAAGGGCTGGAAAAAGATTTTCCATGCAAATAGGGACCAAAAGAAAGCAGGAGTAGCAATACTCATATCAGATAAAATAGACTTT
>NW_011461185.1:0-511 GCF_000754665.1 Bison bison bison | reverse complement strand
TCGATGGACATGAGTTTGAGTGAACTCCAGGAGTTGGTGATGGATAGGGAGGCCTGAAATGCTGTGATTCATGGGGTCAGACACTAACTGACTGAACTGAACCGAACTGAGAAAGGAGGGAATAAAGAAAACACAGTGGCATGTGTAAATATATATATTTTTTAGAGAAGGAAAACATTAAAAGCTCTAGATAATTCTTAGACAGTATTAAATGCCATACTGTGAGGATATCCACGTGGAAAAGACCACAAAAAAAAAGAAAGAAAGAAAGGAAAGGAAAAAGAAAAAAAAAAGGTAGTTTTGGGTGCTTGAGAAAATTCTTCAAGAGATAAAAGTTGAAAACCTCCATTAAATGGGCAAGGAAATAGCTCCTTGAGTCCCAACACAGCATGTCCCAACAAACAGGATGAACCCAAAGTGAAATATCCCACAACAATATTTTAACCAAACACTGAAATTTTAAACACAAAAAAAAACAAACATTAAGAGCAGCGAGAGTAAAGACATAAAT
>NW_011461184.1:0-530 GCF_000754665.1 Bison bison bison | reverse complement strand
TCTAACGGAGACAGTAAAGGCAGCCACCGCCAGGGCCAGTGTGACGATAATGGAGAACCAGGAGACCCACAATGCCTTCTTTCTGTAGTTCTGGGCTTCATGAGGTTTTAGCCGAGTGCTGCTTTCTGTAAGCCTCTGACCTGAGGCCGAACGACCCCAGCCATGCCCCTGCCCCTGTATTAACTCCCTTGGCTCACTCTAGAAAACTTCTTAACCCCTGAAGAAATGAATCAGAAAACTTGCTCAGTGCTCAAGTTGCCACCATTTCTGGTTTTTCAGCCCTTACTATCAAACTGCTTTGTTAGTAGAAGTTACCAGGATTTCACTACAAACAATCCTGGTGAGGGGATGTGGTGAGGGGTAACTCATTAACCAAACAGACCCAACGAGTGAAACAAATGGATAAACACAATCCTTATACACTCTCTCAAAGTGTTTATCCCTTCATCAAGGCAGTGTGAACCTTCTCTCAGGTAATGGCAGATAACTACTTTTCTTTCTTGTCCAGTTTTTCCAAGTCATATTTACAT
>NW_011461183.1:0-564 GCF_000754665.1 Bison bison bison | reverse complement strand
AGACTCCGATCGCAGGGTCCCTGCAGACTGGGGGACAGGAGAGTCAGGCCTCGTCTTGGGTTGAGGCATGGAACTCCGCTTGCCTCTCGAGGTGTCCCCGGGGAGAGAGGCCACTTGTCGAGCTGTATTTGGAACCTGGGGGTTTTTTCCGGTAGATGCACGGGCGAGTCACTGCCCCTTCGTGTTGACTTCACTCACAGGGTGGGGTTCGGAGAGGTGTCCGGGCATCGGGTTCTTATCAAGAGGGGACCGGGAGATCGGGGTGCTTCGCAACGTGGAAGCACCCACGAGGCCACGTCTGGAATGTCGTCGTGAGACCGGCCTCATCCTGAGGTGCGACCGGAAGGTCGGGAACCCCTTCCAGACAAAGCAGGGGAGTCGACCCTCCTGTGGAGATCAGGAGGGTAGAAGGGGCTCAGAGGAAGTGGTGCCGGAAAACCTCGGTGTTCCTCTCCAGGGAGACCGGGATGCCGGGGAACTTTGTGGGGGCGCATCAAGGGTGCCAAGTACCGTTTCGACCTCCAATTCCTAACGTGGGACTTCTCCTGAGACGCTGTAGCGGGA
>NW_011461182.1:0-558 GCF_000754665.1 Bison bison bison | reverse complement strand
CAATACTTATACCTTGACCATTTCAGGCAAGTCTTGTGGTTCCTTCTGGAGGTGTGTGGCTCTTGCAGAAATGTGAAGATCTTCCATCGTCCTCAGACTTTGGTGTCATTTGCAATCATCCAGAAAGCTTCCAGGTCTAGGTTCCAGACCACCAGCACACACAGTCAGTAGCCAACGGAGTGGATTCCAGGAATACGCATTGTTCACCGGCATTACCGTTGATATTGTTGCTGCACACTCAATGCAGTGGGCAGGGCCTGGATTGTCCACTGGGTCTCATGTGGAATCGAAAGAAGGGCTCCCCCCTCCCCCCCCCCACCACACACCACCCACCCCCACTGTTGACAGCCTTGTGACGAGAAACGGTCCCCGAAACAAGAATCAGACAAACCAGAGAAGCCCAGATGATAGTTCTTGACATGAAGGAACTAAGCAGCTGGTTGCGATGGCACCAAGGGGAAAGGTTGCTCTTTGTGTCTGCCCCTCTACTCCTTTCTTCCTGGTCGCCTTAGGGTTTTGTCATGGAGATTTGAAATAAAGTGCACAAAAGTCATATGT
>NW_011461181.1:0-581 GCF_000754665.1 Bison bison bison | reverse complement strand
GTCACTCGAGAGCAATCCCCAGCTTTCCTCGCAACTCGAATGGAAGATTGGACTTGCCTGGGCCAACACAAGAGGCAGCCTGAATTCCCCGTCGTAACTCGAGAATCCCGCCGTAACTCGAGAAAAACCACGTGATCCCCCGTCATCGCAAGATGAAACTTTTCCCGCTACAGCGTCTCAGGAGAAGTCCCACGTTAGGAATTGGAGGTCGAAAGGGCACTTGGCACCCTTGATGCGACCCACAAAGTTCCCCGAAATCCCGGTCTCCCTCGAGAGGAACACTGAGGGTTTCCGGCACCCCCTCCTCTGAGCCCTTTCTCCCCTCCTGATCTGGACAGGAGGGTCGACTACCCTGCTTTGTCTGGAAGGGGTTCCCGACCTTCCGGTCGCACCTCAGGATGAGGCCGGTCTCACGAAGACATTCCAGACGTGGCCTCGTGGGTGGTTCCACATTCCGTAGGACCCCGAGTTTCCCGGTTCCCCCTCTTGAGAAGAAACCCGATGCCCGGACACCTCTCCGAAGTCCACCCTGTGAAATTGAAGTCAACACGAAGGGCAGGTTTCCGTGCATCGTTCGGAAA
>NW_011461180.1:0-509 GCF_000754665.1 Bison bison bison | reverse complement strand
TGAGGGCCTTCGTCTCCTGCATGGCCTAGAGACGAATCTCGCGACCTCTCTCCAAACGCCTCAGGAGGTTTTGACTCCGTTGGGTCCACACAGTGAGCACCAAGAGATACCCGTCGCGATTCGAGAGCAGAGCGGGATTCTTTGCTTCCACTCGAGATGAATGCCTGTCTCCCCGGGTGCGTCTGGAATGCAACCCCGAGATCCCTGTCGCCCCTGGAGAGGAACATTGGCTTCTGGACACAAGCCTAGATGAGGTCTCTTGGCCCTGCAGTCACTCGAGAGCAATCCCCAGCTTTCCTTCGCAACTCGAGTGCAAGATTGGACTTGCCTGGGCCAACACAAGAGGCATCCTGAATTCCCCGCCGTAACTCGAGAAAAACCACGTGGCTCCCCCGTCAACGCAAGATGAAGCCCTTTCCCGCTACAGCGTCTCAGGAGAAGTCCCACGTTAGGAATTGGAGGTCGAAAGGGCACTTGGCACCCTTGATGCGACCCACAAAGTTCCCCGA
>NW_011461179.1:0-501 GCF_000754665.1 Bison bison bison | reverse complement strand
TGGTGTGAAAGTGCTGCACTCAATATGCCAGCAAATTTGGAAAACTCAGCAGTGGCCACAGGACTGGAAAAGGTCAGTTTTCATTCAATCCCAAAGAAAGGCAATGCCAAAGAATGCTCAAACTACCGCACAATTATACTCATCTCACATGCTAACAAAGTAATGCTCAAAATTATTCAAGCCAGGCTTCAACAGTACATGAACCATGAATGTTCAGATGTTCAAGCTGGTTTTAGAAAAGGCAGAGGAACCAGAGATCAAATTGCCAACATCCACTGGATCATCGAAAAAGCAAGAGAGTTCCAGAAAAACATCTACTTCTGCTTCATTGACAACACCAAGGTGTTGACTGTGTGGATCAAAACAAACTGGAAAATTCTTTAAGAGATGGGAATACCAGACCACTTACCTGCTTCCTGAGAAATCTGTATGCAGGTCAAGAAGCAACAGTTAGAACTGGACATGGAACAACACACTGGTTCCAAATAGGAAAAAGAGTAC
>NW_011461178.1:0-511 GCF_000754665.1 Bison bison bison | reverse complement strand
GGTAAGGATATGGAACCTTAGCAGCAAACAATGGCCCAACAAGTGAAAAACCATTCACCAATACAATTTCTAATCAATCTTTTAACTACTCAAAAGAATCTGTGTTTAGACAGTTTACAACATCTCCTGCCTCTCACAGTTGGGAGGCTCTGAACAGTCACATGTGGCCGGAAAAACCTATTCAGGCAGGCTAGAGGATTTCCAAAGGAGTTTCTAGGTTAAACACTGTCACACCCAGGAATTATTAACTGGAACTGTAAGCTAACTCTTTTTTCAGAGAGAGGTAGTGGGGGAGAGCCCCCCGTAAAGTCAGAGGTTTAGATGAAAGCACAAGCAGAAAGTAGGCAGACTCTGGTTTTGGGGGTATATGCTCGAGAATTTCCAGGGGGACTCCTGAAGCTCGATCCCGCCTTGCGTATGCCGAGCCTCCTGCCTCATGACCTTTGTCATGGGCGGAGTTCCTCACTGGCTCCCAGCAGTGACAGAATTCCAGTTGAGCTATTCCAGATCC
>NW_011461177.1:0-500 GCF_000754665.1 Bison bison bison | reverse complement strand
TCCCCTCCCCCCGCCACGCACGCACGCAGCACACACACACACACACACACACACACACACATCCCCAAGATCAGAACCAAACAAAACAAAAAAATTGCTTTCTTACGTTTCACATGTCAGGATGGTGCCAGACACTATTATTGGATAGTCAAAATCTCTTTTGTTTCTGTGTAAAAGGGAGGTCCTTTCAAGGCGTGAATATTTCAGAACTTTAATTTATTTGGAAATGACCCAGCTCTTCAGTACACTGTCGTCACTTAGTTTAGCACAGGATAGAAACTCGGGTAACCCAAACACCTGGAGAAACGATTGTATGTTCAGTTCAGTTCAGTGGCTCAGTCGTGTCTGACTCTTTGGGACCCCGTGGCCTGCAGGACGCTGGGCTTCCGTGTCCATCACCAACTCCAGGGGCTTGCTCAAACTCATGTCCATCGAATCAGTGATGCCATCCAACCATCTTAGCCTCTGTCGTCCCCTTCTCCTCTGCCTTCAATCAAGAC
>NW_011461176.1:0-544 GCF_000754665.1 Bison bison bison | reverse complement strand
AGGGGGTGGGGGCGGGGGCCGGGGCGTCTGGCTGGAGTCGGTGCAAGCCCCGGGATTGCCTGAGGCAAGCCAAAGGAGGCCCCAGGTGGGAGACGGGACTGCCGGTCGTCGGGTGTCCTGGAAGCCGAATGCGAATGCGAGGGGCTCGCGGGCCGCGCGGAGGCAACCCAGGTCTGCAGCGGGAGTCGGGGCCCCGGCCACCCGCTCCCCGCGGCCCGGGAGGGGCTGGGGCTCGGGGGGGATCCAAGAATCGGGACGCGCGCGGGGGCTAAAGGACCTCTTCTGCTAGGCAAAAAGCCTCGAGCACCCGGGATTCCCAGGTGGTCTCCCATCCAAGATACTAACCAGGCCCGACCCTGCTTAGCTTCCGAGATCAGACGAGATCGGGCGCCTTCAGGCTGATACGGCCTGAGACGGTGGCGGTTGGCTCGGGGCGCCCTAAGAGCCTTGCGCTTAGCCTCCCTTTCGCTCTGCCCTGCAGGTCGGGCCAACGGGCCGCACCTCTCGTCGCGGGGCATGCTGTACTTGAGCCGCACGACCCGCG
>NW_011461175.1:0-514 GCF_000754665.1 Bison bison bison | reverse complement strand
GGAATCAAAGAGTTTACAACATAGCTTCTTCAGGCCACTGGCAACTAAGAAATATTTGCTGAGCCGACACCAAGGGTACGGAGGCCCCAATTCCATTTTCAGTCCCATCTCCCTTGGCTGCTAACCTAATCAGCTCGAAACTTCCTCCGAAGAGAAGTCAGAGTGCCTTCCCAAACCTCCCCAAACTACTTCCCAATTGCCTTTACAGCCCTCCTCTGCCTGGTCCCAGAGTCCTCACCTAGGCTTTGGGTGAGGTCAGCCAGGCCCTGCTGAGCCTTCCCACTCTTCCAGTCACTCTAAATCTATTTCTGTTCCCATCTGGATTCATGTAATTGAACTATATTCATGAACCAGTTGGGCTGGCTTGATCTGCTGCCTTTGGTCAAGTTACCTATCTTTCTAAGCCTACATCTGAACCTGATCCTTCTGTGGGGAACAACTTCTTGAGCAGTGTCTCTCACAGCTCCCTGCCCCAGTTAGTCCAAGGCTACTTTCTCCCCCAGACAGAACTCTG
>NW_011461174.1:0-509 GCF_000754665.1 Bison bison bison | reverse complement strand
GGGGGGGGGCGCTACTATCACTGATAGGTACGTTCACCAATCTGTCGAATGCCAATATAAAAGTCAGTTCTTGGTTGCTGAAGGGAAATGTATGACTTGGTATTAAAAGAAGGTATGTGGCATGAAATCGCATTTTCTGAAGGAAAACGACGTCGTTCTTTCTTCCAGGTGGCAGTTTCAGGATGGGAGAAGCAAAGGAATGGGTACAGGATGGGATAAGGAGGTTGTAGGGAAAGTGGGACCCCCAGAAAAGAGTGTTGTGCCTAGCACAAGGTTTCTTGAGAGGTTGAACTGCCTTTGCTAATGGATTTTAAGTTTCTTTACCTCTTCCGTGATCTCTTCTAGGTTTGACCTAGAACAGAAATCTTTTGTTAGCTTTGGCTAAGTGGAGAAGTATTGCTTCACGGTGACTTGTGTGATCCTACCTGACTGTTCTAAACCCTTTTTGATATCTATGCACTGCTGCTGCTGCTGCTGCTGCTGCTGCGAAGTCGTTTCAGTCGTGTCCG
>NW_011461173.1:0-538 GCF_000754665.1 Bison bison bison | reverse complement strand
GAATTCCCCGTCGTAACTCGAGAATCCTGCCGCAACTCGAGAAAATCCACGTGGTTCCCCCGTCATCGCAAGATGAAGCCCTTTCCCGCTACAGTGTCTCAGGTGAAGTCCGACGTTAGGTATTGGAGGTCGAAACAGTACTTTGCACCCTTGATGCGATCCGCAAAGTGCCCCGACATCCCGGTCTCCCTCGAGAGGAACACCGAAGTTTTCCGGCACCATTTCCTCTGAGCCTCTTCTACCCTCCTGATCTGGACAGGAGGGTCGACTCCTCTGCTTTGTCTGGAAGGGGTTCCCGACCTTCCGGTCGCACCTCAGGATGAGGCCGGTCTCACGACGACATTCCAGACGTGGCCTCGTGGGTGGTTCCACATTCCGAAGGACCCCGATTTCCCGGTCCCCTCTTGATAAGAACCCGATGCCCGGACACCTCTTCGAACTCCACCCTGTGAATGAAGTCAACACGAAGGGGTAGTGACTCGCCCGTGCATCGTCGGGAAAACACCCCCAGGTTCCAAATACCGCTCGACAAGTGGCC
>NW_011461172.1:0-578 GCF_000754665.1 Bison bison bison | reverse complement strand
GAGGTCTATTGGCCCTGCAGTCAGTCGAGAGCAATCCCCAGCTTTCCTTCGCAACTCGAATGGAAGATTGGATTTGCCTGGCTAACACAAGAGGCATCCTGAATTCCCCGTCGTAACTTGACAATCCCGCCGTAACTCGAGAAAAACCACGTGGCTCCCCCGTCATCGCAAGATGAAGCCCTTTCCCGCTACAGCGTCTCAGGAGAAGTCCCCCGTTAGGAATTGGAGGTCGAAAGGGCACTTGGCACCCTTGATGCGACCCACAAAGTTCCCCGAAATCCCGGTCTCCCTCGAGAGGAACACTGAGGTTTTCCGGCACCCCCTCCTCTGAGCCCTTTCTCCCCTCCTGATCTGGACAGGAGGGTCGACTCCCGTGCTTTGTCTGGAAGGGGTTCCCGACCTTCCGGTCGCACCTCAGGATGAGGCCGGTCTCACGAAGACATTCCAGACGTGGCCTCGTGGGTGGTTCCACATTCCGTAGGACCCGGATTTCCCGGTCCCCTCTTGAGAAGAACCCGATGCCCGGACACCTCTCCGAACTCCACCCTGTGAATGAAGTCCACACGAAGGGACAGTTT
>NW_011461171.1:0-500 GCF_000754665.1 Bison bison bison | reverse complement strand
AAGTAATACTTAAAATTACTCCAAGCCAGGCTTCAGCAATATGCGAACCGTGAACTTCCTGAATGTTCAAGCTGGTTTTAGAAAAGGCAGAGAAACCAGAGATCAAATTGCCAACATCCGCTGGACCATGGAAAAAGCAAGAGAGTTCCAGAAAAACATCTATTTCTGCTTTATTGATTATGCCAAAGCTTTGACTGTATGGATCACAATAAACTGTGGAAAATTCTGAAAGAGATGGGAATACCAGACCACCTGACCTGCCTCTTGAGAAACCTGTATGCAGGTCAGGAAGCAACACTTAGAATTGGACATGGAACAACAGACTGGTTCCAAATAGGAAAAGGAGTACGTCAAGGCTGTATATTGTCACCCTGCTTATTTAACTTTTATGCAGAGTACATCATGAGAAACGCTGGACTGGAAGAAACACAAGCCGGAATCAAGATTGCCGGGAGAAATATCAATCACCTCAGATATGCAGATGACACCACCCTTATGGC
>NW_011461170.1:0-505 GCF_000754665.1 Bison bison bison | reverse complement strand
ATTCGAGTTGCGACGGCAAGCTGGGGATTGCTCTCCCGACTGACTGCAGGGCCAATAGACCTCATCTAGGCTTGTGTCCAGAAGCCAATGTTCCTCTCCAGGGGCGACCGGGATCTCGGGGTTGCATTCCAGACGCACCCGGGGAGACAGGCATTCATCTCGAGTGGAAGCAAAGAACCCCGCTCTGCTCTCGAGTCGCGACGGGTATCTCTTGGAGCTCACTGGGTGGACGTAAAGGGAGTCAAAGCCTCCTGAGGCGTTTTGGAGAGAGGTCGCGAGGCTGGCCTCGAGGCCATGCAGGAGGCGAAGGCCCTCATCTCCGCGATGACGGGGGAGTCTCGGGGTGGTTCTCGAGCGGCCGGCCCCAGGGTGCGGTTTCTCACGAGGTACGACGGCGAGGTCAGTGAGCCTCTCGGTGGGGCGCCGAGGGAAGGTCGGGTCTCCATGCGAGTGGCGAGGGGGAGCGCGTCATTGCTCTCGAGTCATGGTAGGGGAATCTGGCCTC
>NW_011461169.1:0-511 GCF_000754665.1 Bison bison bison | reverse complement strand
GAACATCAGATCAGATCAGTTGCTCAGTTGTGTCCGCTCTTTGTGACCCCATGAATCGCAGCACACCCAGGCCTCCCTGTCCATCACCAATTCCCGGAGTTCACTGAGACTCACGTCCATCGAGTCAGTGATGCCATCCAGCCATCTCATCCTCTGCCGTCCCCTTCTCCTCCTGCCCCCAATCCCTCCCAGCATCAGAGTCTTTTCCAATGAGTCAACTCTTCGCATGAGGTGGCCAAAGTACTGGTTTCAGCTTTAGCATCATTCCTTCCAAAGAAATCCCACAAACAGTACCATTTTGGACTGCAAGGGACAAAGAGAGTAGTGAAGAAGGTATGGAACTTCCAAAACTTTACTGGTGAGAGGCAGGCTGAGAAAATTACTCAGTTGCAAACTGCACTACTTTTCTTGAGAAAAGGAGACTCGGAGCATAAAATTAAGAGTCCAGAGGGTGGAGTTAAGACTCACGGAGAATTATTCTAGACTTTGAAAACTAATCCAGGAACTTTCA
>NW_011461168.1:0-519 GCF_000754665.1 Bison bison bison | reverse complement strand
TCCACGCGAGTGGCGAGGGGGGAGCGCGTCATTGCTCCCGAGCCATGGTAGGGAAGTCTGGCCTCGAGACGTGTTGAAGAAGGTCTCTCGAGGACTTTCCCGGGTAGAGGCAGGAAACCCTGGGTTCCCTCGACTTGTGCAGGTGACCTCAGGGAGCTTCTCATGGTGGCTCTGAGAAGCCGGGAAACTGGAGGTGGGAGGGGCCTCTCGGGACTCCACGGGGCTTGGTGCATTGGAAGAGGGCCTCATCTCCAGTTGAGGCAGGAACCGCAGGGTACCTCAGATTTCAGACTCCGATCGCAGGGTCCCTGCAGACTGGGTACAGGAGAGTCAGGCCTCGTCTTGGGTTGAGGCATGGAACTCCTCTTGCCTCTCGAGATGTCCCCGGGGAGAGAGGCCGCTTGTCGAGCTGTATTTGGAAACTGGGGTTTTTTCCGAACGATGCACGGAAAAACTGCCCCTTCTTGTTGACTTCATTCACAGGGTGGAGTTCGGAGAGGTGTCCGGGCATCCGGTTCT
>NW_011461167.1:0-524 GCF_000754665.1 Bison bison bison | reverse complement strand
TGTTGGGCACAGTATCTGTCTTGATCTCTATATGATAGCCAAAATGGATCAAATTAAATGTAAAATCTTTTGCACAGCAAAAGAAACCATAAGCAAAACAAAAGACAGCCCTCAGAATAAAGTATTTGCAAATGAAGCAAGTGGTAAGAGATTAATCCCCAAAATGTACAAACAGCTCATGCAGCTCAATATTAAAAAAAAACACCCAATCAAAAATGGACTTCAAATTTAAATAGTCATTTCTCCAAAAAATACACATCAAAAGATTCTCAACATCTCTAGTTATTAGAGAAATGCAAATCAAAATTGCAGTGAGAAATCACCTCACACTGGTCAAAATGGCCATCATCAAAAAATCTGCAAACCATAAATACTCCAGTAGAAAAAACGGAACCCTCCTACACTCCTGGTTGGAATGTAAATTGGTACAACCACTATGGAGAACAATATGGAGGTTCCTTAAAATACTAAAAATAAGACCACCAAGTTACCCAGCAATCCCACTCCTGGGCATAAACCCACAG
>NW_011461166.1:0-515 GCF_000754665.1 Bison bison bison | reverse complement strand
TCTCGTCGTCCCCCTTTTCCTCCCTGCCCCCCAATCCCTCCCAGCATCAGGGTCTTTTCCAATGAGTCAACTCTTTGCATGAGGTGGCCAAAGTATTGGAGTTTCAGCTTCAGCATCAGTCCTTCCAATGAACACCTGAGAGAGTCAGTTCCTAGGCAGGTTGATAAGGAGTCTAGGGGTTCCCAAGGAGAGAGGGGTCTGGAATTCTCAAGGAGGAAGAAAGGACAAACTTTTTCTTTCTCCACATTCCTTAGGATTATATAACAATAATGTATCCTGCCTGAGGACAGTCTCTGGATTAAACCTTCTGTTATCTTAAAATGTAAATTATGGGAGTAGGTCTGATAAGGTCTTTACAACCTCCAGACATTCTTTGGATTCACTGGAGAGTATATAACTTCATTGTTAACACTAGCAAGCGGGTACTCTTTCTGTCCCCTTCTGATTTCTATATCAGAAGCTTTCTCTATCTCCTTTATACTTTAATAAAACTTTACTACACAAAAGCTCTGAGC
>NW_011461165.1:0-557 GCF_000754665.1 Bison bison bison | reverse complement strand
GCCGGCCAGAGATCGAGGGTTCTGCCCTTGGACTTGCAGCGGACACGTAGGCTGCGTTGGAAAACCGCGCGGCTCTGACCTTTCAGCAAAGGGGTGGAGCGGTAAAGGCCTTGAGCCCAAAGGCGAGGCCTTTCTGCGACCGCCAGGTTGTGCCAACAGAGGGCGGACTACGTGGTTCCCTGCTCCACGCAGTCCTAGTTCCCTGACCTGTGGTCCGCACCCCTCCGCCGCGCTCACTGGATGCCGATCCTTGGGGACCCAGGAGCGCACGCAGTGGGCGTTCCCAGCCGCCACGGCGACCCCCGAGAGGACAACGGGGAAGCCCTCCCCCACCCCCGCCAGGAGCCGACCCCCGCCCCGCGCCGCCCCGCCCCTGCCATGCTCCCGGTGCCTTCCCAGCCGCAGTGGGGATCCCCGGAGCACAACTGGGACCGCCCCCCATCCCCGCCGCGACCCGGTTCCCGACCCGCGCCGCCCGGCTTCGCCCCGCCCCGGGCGCGCTCCCGGTGCGCTGCCCACCTTCACCACGGGCTCCCGGTGAGCCCCGCCCCCACGCC
>NW_011461164.1:0-501 GCF_000754665.1 Bison bison bison | reverse complement strand
TAGTCCTTGAGATGAAGGACTAAGCAGCTGGTTGCGATGGCACCAAGGGAAAAGTTTGCTCTTTGTGTCTGCCCCTCTACTCCTTTCTTCCTGGTCGCCTTAGGGTTTTGTCATGGAGATTTGAAATAAAGTGCACAAAAGTCATATGTGTTGAATCAAGATTTTGCATTTTAACCATCTCTCAAAAAGGAAGAGAGCTTCACCTGCACATGTTCTTTCAAAACCGTCCATTGCTTTTCAATTCTGGGGTTTCTCTCTTGCCTTGTTCAGTTAGCCTTAACAGTAAAAATCAACGAAAACTACATAAAGATTCAAAGATACCAACAAAGGACAGCTTCTGTTTTTGAAATCATCTTTCCATTTAGTAGAACACGAGCTCTATTCTTTGTATTTTGCCTAGGGAATTAGCAATGTCCTGGTTCAGATGGCAAGGCATCCGCGTGCAGGAGACTGGGGTTTGATCCCTGGGTCGGGAAGATCCCGCCGGAGAAGGAAATGGCA
>NW_011461163.1:0-527 GCF_000754665.1 Bison bison bison | reverse complement strand
CTAACGTGATTAATATCAAAGGTTATACTTATTTCTTCTATATATTCATTAATGTGTGTAAGGGCAGGGGATATGGAGACTTAGCAACAAACATTGGCTCAACAAATGAAAAACCCTTCATCAACACAATTTCTAATTAGCCCACTCACTATACTTATAGTTTTCTAACTTCTCTAAAGAACCTGTTTTTAGAGGGTTTAAAGCATCTCGCGCCTCTCACGGTTGGGAGGCTGTGAGCAATCACATGTGGCCGGAGGAGCCTGTCAGGCAGGCTAGAGAACCTTCAGAGGAGTTTGTAGGTTAAAACACTCTTGTCACACCCAAGAGTTTTTATTGACTGGAGCTCTAGGTTAACTCCTTCTCCGAAAGAGGTGGTGGGGGACAGCCCCGCGTAAAGTCAGAGGTGTAGGTAAGAGCACAAAGAAGTAAAGTAGGGAAGCTCTGGTTATGGGGGTAGACGCTCGAGGATTTCCAGGGGGACTCCTGAGGCTCGATCCCGCCTTTGTGTATGTCGAGCCTCCTTCCTC
>NW_011461162.1:0-553 GCF_000754665.1 Bison bison bison | reverse complement strand
TTCCACTCGAGATGAATGCCTGTCTCCCCGGGTGCGTCTGGAATGCAACCCCGAGATCCCGGTCGCCCCTGGAGAGGAACATTGGCTTCTGGACACAACCTAGATGAGGTCTATTGGCCCTGCAGTCACTCGAGAGCAATCCCCAGCTTTCCTTCGCAACTCGAGTGGAAGATTGGACTTCCCTGGGCCAACACAAGAGGCATCCCGAATTCCCCGTCGGTAACTCGAGAATCCCGCCGCAACTCGAGAAAAACCACGTGGTTCCCCGTCATCGCAAGATGAAGCCCTTTCCCGCTACAGCGTCTCAGGAGAAGTCCCACGTTAGGAATTGGAGGTCGAAACGGTACTTGGCACCCTTGATGCACCCCACAAAGTTCCCCGGCATCCCGGTCTCCCTGGAGAGGAACACCGAGGTTTTCCGGCACCACTTCCTCTGAGCCCCTTCTACCCTCCTGATCTCCACAGGAGGGTCGACTCCCCTGCTTTGTCTGGAAGGGGTTCCCGACATTCCGGTCGCACCTCAGGATGAGGCCGGTCTCACGACGACATTCCA
>NW_011461161.1:0-518 GCF_000754665.1 Bison bison bison | reverse complement strand
TTGGCCCTGCAGTCACTCGAGAGCCAATCCCCAGCTTTCCTCCGCAACTCGAATGCAAGATTGGACCTCCCTGGGCCAACACAAGAGGCATGCTGAATTCCCCGTCGTAACTCGAGAATCCCGCCGCAACTCGAGAAAAACCACGTGGTTCCCCCGTCATCGCAAGATGAACGCCCTTTCCCGCTACAGCGCCTCAGGAGAAGTCCCACGTGAGGAATTGGAGGTCGAAACGGTACTTGGCACCCTTGATGCGCCCCCACAAAGGTCCCCGGCATCCCGGTCTCCCTGGAGAGGGACACCGAGGTTTTCCGGCACCACTTCCTCTGAGCCCCTTCTACCCTCCTGATCTCCACAGGAGGGTCGACTCCCCTGCTTTGTCTGGAAGGGGTTCCCGACCTTCCGGTCGCACCTCAGGATGAGGCCGGTCTCACGACGACATTCCAGACGTGGCCTCGTGGGTGCTTCCACGTTGCGAAGCACCCCGATTTCCCGGTCCCCTCTTGATAAGAACCCGATGC
>NW_011461160.1:0-517 GCF_000754665.1 Bison bison bison | reverse complement strand
CAGGGGAAGCCCGCACAGCACATCCACCTGCCTCTAGGCGGGAGGACAGCTCCAGGGAAGGCCCGGTCTGGCAGGCGCTTTCTGGGCACAAACGGAGCAACACTCTGGCTGTGGAGCTGCCTCCCCAAGCCAGGGGCACCGGGACCCTGATTCCCTCCGTGCGGCGCTTAGTCTGGGCGGGGATGCACCAGCTTGGGAATGCAGCCTGGGGCGCTTCCTTTCCCTCGGAAAGAGCTCTCCCTGCGGGAGGCTTTGGCAGTGTGCACACCCCCAGCCCCTAAGCCCTCTGCAAGGACGCCTGGCTCCTAGGTCCGAAGGGAAGGCGAGAGCTGAGCTGAGGCACCAGTCAGGCACCAGTCACGTCTCCCACACTCCCGCAGCCTGCTCCTTCCCGGGCGCGAACGCTAGAAGCCGGGCAGGGCTTGGGGAGGCTCGCTCAGGCCAGAGCAGCCTCTCGGCCGGGGCTCTGTGCTATCGCGCCTGGGCGCAGAGCTGGAGCTCCGCCGGTGTGGAAGGC
>NW_011461159.1:4530-5525 GCF_000754665.1 Bison bison bison | reverse complement strand
ATTTTTTGTCTTTTATTTCCAATATTCTGGGAGGTGGGTCATAGAGGATCCTGCTGTGATGTATGTCGGAGAGTGTTTTGCCTATGTTCTCCTCTAGGAGTTTTATAGTTTCTGGTCTTCCATTGAGATCTTTAATCCATTTTGAGTTTATTTTTGTGTATGGTGTTAGAAAGTGATCTAGTTTCATTCTTTTACAAGTGGTTGACCAGATTTCCCAGCACCACTTGTTAAAGACATGGTCTTTAATCCATTGTATATTCTTGCCTCCTTTGTCAAAGATAAGGTGTCCATATGTGTGTGGATTTATCTCTGGGCTTTCTATTTTGTTCCATTCATCTATAATTCTGTCTTTGTGCCAGTGCCATACTGTCTTGATAACTGTGGCTTTGTAGTAGAGCCTAAAGTCAGGCAGGTTGATTCCTCCAGTTCCATTCTTCTTTCTCAAGATCGCTTTGGCTATTCGAGGTTTTTTGTATTTCCATACAAATTGTGAAATTATTTGTTCTAGCTCTGTGAAGAATACTGTTGGTAGCTTGATAGGGATTGCATTGAATCTATAAATTGCTTTGGGTAGTATACTCATTTTCACTATATTGATTCTTCCAATCCATGAACATGGTATATTTCTCCATCTATTAGTGTCCTCTTTGATTTCTTTCACCAGTGTTTTATAGTTTTCTATATATAGGTCTTTAGTTTCTTTAGGTAGATATATTCCTAAGTATTTTATTCTTTCCGTTGCAATGGTGAATGGACTTGTTTCCTGAATTTCTGTTTCTGTTTTCTCATTATTAGTGTATAGGAATGCAAGGGATTTCTGTGTGTTGATTTTATATCCTGCAACTTTACTAAAGTCATTGATTAGTTCTAGTAATTTTCTGGTGGAGTCTTTTGGGTTTTCTATGTAGAGGATCATGTCATCTGCAAATAGTGAGAGTTTTACTTCTTCTTTTCCAATTTGGATTCCTTTTATTTCTTTTTCTGCTCTGATTGCT
>NW_011461159.1:0-545 GCF_000754665.1 Bison bison bison | reverse complement strand
AATACCAAAAAGCATAAATTAAAAATCTAGAGTAGAGTTTGGAATTTAAGATATACAATGTTATATAAAAGAAGAAGAGAAAGAAACAGAGAAGAAGAAAAAAAAAGTCATAGAAATTATACATAAAAAAAAAAAAAACTATAGGTACAAAATTGATAACATATACCAAAAAGCTAAAATTAAAAATCTAGAGTAGAGTTTGGAATTTCAAAAATACAATGTTAAAGAAGAAAAAAAAAAGGTCAAAAAATTATAAAATACATATATATGAAGTTTGCTGAAGAAGAAAAAAATAGGGTCTTTTTTTTTTGCAAAGTAATAGGTTATAAAAGTGAAAATTAAAGGAACAATGGATGACTTAAAATTAAAAAAAAATTAAAAAAAAGAATGATCGTAAAAAATAATAAAAATATATCTAGGACTTTCTTGATTTTGTTGTGGGTATTGTGGGTTCAGTTCATTTTTGGCTAGTTCCTTGGTCTGACTTATATTTCTCAAGATCTATAGGCCCCTTCCTATGTAGTCTGTAGTAACCACAGGGTTTT
>NW_011461158.1:0-571 GCF_000754665.1 Bison bison bison | reverse complement strand
AAAACCAGGGTCTGCCTACTTTCTGCTTGTGCTTTCATCTAAACCTCTGACTTTATGGGGGGCTCTCCCCCACTACCTCTCTCTGAAAAAAAGAGTTAGCTTACAGTTCCAGTTAATAATTCCTGGGTGTGACAGTGTTTAAACCTACAAACTCCTTTGGAAATCCTCTAGCCTGCCTGAATAGGTTTTTCCGGCCACATGTGACTGTTCAGAGCCTCCCAACTGTGAGAGGCAGGAGATGTTCTAAACTGTCTAAACACAGATTCTTTTGAGTAGTTAAAAGATTGATTTAGAAATTGTATTGGTGAATGGTTTTTCACTTGTTGGGCCATTGTTTGCTGCTAAGGTTCCATATCCCTTACCTGCTGTGTCCCTGGCAGTGTATTGATTAATATAATTGGTGTAAGTAGTAGCTTTAATATTTGTAAACTGGGACCTTTGAGTTAATTCTTTTTCTTGTTATAGCCCACCACACCTTTGCTCTGTAGGAATGCAACATTATCTAATGCTTTTTTGGAGGGTGGCTCCTGACCAACCACCTTTAGAGAAAAATAAGTTTTCTGAAGAAAAG
>NW_011461157.1:0-525 GCF_000754665.1 Bison bison bison | reverse complement strand
TTTCTAAAAGCAGAAGAAGTCTGTTCTCCACACTGATGGGACAGGCATGACGCGCTCCCTCATGTTTTCTTTCTTTCCTCCTATGGGAGGCCAAGGGTCCCAAAACCAGGCTGCTTGTACTGAAAACTGCTCTGCTCTTTTATGCACTGCCTTAGAGAGAGCTTATCCCTGCCTCTTTAACATGAAGTGTTGAAGTTATTTTAATCTTGTTAATAGTAATTTATTTTGGGTAGTCAGCCAAACACTGATACATGTGTCTTAAACCAGTGGTTCTCATTTTTTTTTTTTTCTCCCAATGCCTTGTCCTAGAGTACACTTGAGAATTTGTCAGACTAGAGTGTGGAGGAATGCAAAAGGGTTCAGAAGTCTCTAGAGGTCAGCAACAGAGCCCCTCTCTTCCTCTTAGCCAAATGAACTCACTCTGTAGGAGTAAAATACTCAGAACTGCATTAATGAGAGCCTAACCCTCACGATACACAGGAATATGGTTTTATTTTAAAGACCATTTTAGGCATCACAGTGCAT
>NW_011461156.1:0-553 GCF_000754665.1 Bison bison bison | reverse complement strand
CCCCTGTCCCGCTACAGCGTCTCAGGAGAAGTCCCACGTTAGGAATTGGAGGTCGAAACGGTACTTGGCACCCTTGATGCGCCCCCACAAAGTTCCCCGGCATCCCGGTCTCCCTGGAGAGGAACACCGAGGTTTTTCCGGCACCACTTCCTCTGAGCCCCTTCTACCCTCCTGATCTCGACAGGAGGGTCGACTCCCCTGCTTTTCTGGAAGGGGTTACCGACCTTCCGGTCGCACCTCAGGATGAGGCCGGGCTCACGACGACATTCCAGACGTGGCCTCGTGGGTGCTTCCACATTGCGAAGCACCCCGATTTCCCGGTCCCCTCTAGATAAGAAGCCGATGCCCGGACACCTCTCCGAACTCCACCCTGTGAATGAAGTCAACACGAAGGGGCAGTGACTCGCCCGTGCATCGACCGGAAAAAACCCCCAGCTTCCAAATACAGCTCGACAAGTGGCCTCTCTCCCCGGGGACACCTCGAGAGGCAAGCGGAGTTCCATGCCTCAACCCAAGACCAGACCTGACTCTCCTGTCCCCAGTCTGCAGGGAC
>NW_011461155.1:0-609 GCF_000754665.1 Bison bison bison | reverse complement strand
CTCACGACGACATTCCAGACGTGGCCTCGTGGGTGCTTCCACATTGCGAAGCACCCCGATTTCCCGGTCCCCTCTTGGTAAGAACCCGATGCCCGGACACCTCTCCGAACTCCACCCTGTGAATGAAGTCAACACGAAGGGGCAGTGTCTCGCCCGTGCATCGTCCGGAAAAGAACCCCAGGTTCCAAATACCGCTCGACAAGTGGCCTCTCTCCCCGGGGACACCTCGAGAGGCAAGCGGAGTTCCATGCCTCAACCCAAGACGAGGCCTGACTCTCCTGTCCCCAGTCTGCAGGGACCCTGCGATCAGAGTCTGAAATCACAGGAAACCTGAGGTTCCTGCCTCAACTGGAGATGAGGCCCTCTTCCAATGCACCAAACCCCATGGAGTCCCGAGAGGCTCCCCCCCACCTCCAGTTTCCCTGACTTCTCAGAGCCACCATGAGAAGCCCCCTGAGGTCACCTGCACAAGTCGAGGGAAGCCAGGGTTTCCTGCCTCAACCCGAGAAAGACCTCGAGAGACCTTCTTCAACACGTCTCGAGGCCAGGTTCCCCTACCATGACTCGAGAGCAATGACGCGCTCCCCCTCGCCACTCGCATGGAGACCC
>NW_011461154.1:0-551 GCF_000754665.1 Bison bison bison | reverse complement strand
ATTTTTGTACTATCCAATAATAGTGTCTGGCAGCATCCTGACATGTGAAACGTAAGAAAGTCTAATTTTTTTTGTTTTGTTTGGTTCTGATCTTCGGTGTGTGTGTGTGTGTTTGTGTGTGTGTGTGTGCGTGCGTGCGTGCGGGGGAGGGGAGGGGCGCTACTATCACTGATAGGTATGTTCACCAATCTGTCGAATGCCAATATAAAAGTCAGTTCTTGGTTGCTGAAGGGAAATGTATGACTTGGTATTAAAAGAAGGTATGTGGAATGAAATCGCATTTTCTGAAGGAAAACGAGGTCGTTCTTTCTTCCAGGTGGCAGTTTCAGGATGGGAGAAGCAAAGGAATGGGTACAGAATGGGATCAGGAGGTTGTAGGGAAAGTGGACCCCCAGAAAAGAGTGTTGTGCCTAGCACAAGATTTCTTGAGAGGTTGAACTGCCTTTGCTAATGGATTTTAAGTTTCTTTACCTCTTCCGTGATCTCTTCTAGGTTGACCTAGAACAGAAATCTTTTGTTAGCTTTGGCTAAGTGGAGAAGTATTGCTTCAC
>NW_011461153.1:0-523 GCF_000754665.1 Bison bison bison | reverse complement strand
CACGAAGACATTCCAGACGTGGCCTCTTGGGTGGTTCCACATCCGTAGGACCCCGATTTCCCGGTCCCCTCTTGATAAGAACCCGATGCCCGGACACCTCTCCGAACTCCACCTGTGAATGAAGTCAACACGAAGGGGCAGTTTTTCCATGCATCGTTCGGAAAAAACCCCAGGTTCCAAATACAGCTCGACAAGCGGCCTCTCTCCCCGGGGACATCTCGAGAGGCAAGCGGAGTTCCATGCCTCAACCCAAGAAGAGGCCGTACTCTCCTGTCCCGAGTCTGCAGGGACCCTGCGATCGGAGTCTGAAATCAGAGGTACCCTGCGGTTCCTGCCTCAACTGGAGATGAGGCCCTCTTCCAGTGCACCAAACCCAGTGGAGTCCCGAGAGGCCCCTCCCACCTCTAGTTTCCCTGACTTCTCAGAGCCACCATGAGAAGCCCCCTGAGGTCACCTGCACAAGTCGAGGGAACCCAGGGTTTCCTGCCTCAACCCGGGAAAGACCTCGAGAGACCTTCTTCAA
>NW_011461152.1:0-505 GCF_000754665.1 Bison bison bison | reverse complement strand
AAAGTTAAAAACTTTTAACCTAACTTACAGTGTCCTACAGCAGTCTTATTTATAAATGATTTGATATCCACATTTTTCACTCTACTTTCTCTCATTTACTATTTTCCCAATGCTACAGGGTTTTTTTTTTAGTTCCTCAAAAGTACCAAATTCATCTTGTCTTTGACCATGTTGTCCAACTGCTTAAAATCTTTTATCACCCTTCTTATGCTTTTCATAGCCTTTTGCAATATTGGCTTCATTTATTCCTCACACTGAACCTGAACATCATTCCTTTGGGTTGCTTTCTCTAGTTCTTAGCATCACTTATATCCTCTCATAGAAGACTGCATCATTTCCTCAGAGCCCTTACAACAACTGGAACTGTGGCTTCTGTATAATTATTTTAATTGTATATTGATCTGACTCTTTACCCCTAACAGTCATTTGAAAAGGAAACAAAAACAAAGTTCTATTGATTTCTTCATGCGTGTTATAAACTAGTAAATTTTAACTTTATTAAAAT
>NW_011461151.1:0-550 GCF_000754665.1 Bison bison bison | reverse complement strand
CCCCTGCTTTGTCTGGAAGGGTTCCCGACCTTCCGGTCGCACCTCAGGATGAGGCCGGTCTCACGACGACATTCCAGACGTGGCCTCGTGGGTGCTTCCACATTGCGAAGCACCCCGATTTCCCGGTCCCCTCTTGGTAAGAACCCGATGCCCGGACACCTCTCCGAACTCCACCCTGTGAATGAAGTCAACACGAAGGGGCAGTGACTCGCCCGGGCATCGTTCGGAAAAGACCCCCAGGTTCCAAATACCGCTCGACAAGTGGCCTCTCTCCCCGGGGACACCTCGAGAGGCAAGCGGAGTTCCATGCCTCAACCCAAGACGAGGCCTGACTCTCCTGTCCCCAGTCTGCAGGGACCCTGCGATCGGAGTCTGAAATCAGAGGAACCCTGAGGTTCCTGCCTCAACTGGAGATGAGGCCCTCTTCCAATGCACCAAACCCCGTGGAGTCCCGAGAGGCCCACCCCCCCACCTCCAGTTTCCCTGACTTCTCAGAGCCACCATGAGAAGCCCCCTGAGGTCACCTGCACAAGTCGAGGGAAGCCAGGGT
>NW_011461150.1:0-506 GCF_000754665.1 Bison bison bison | reverse complement strand
TCATCAGAGATATCAAGAATAATAGTATGAGGATAGCTCAGTAGGAAAATTCGGTGGAGAAAAGAGACTGAGTAGCTTGGTTTACGCGGGAGACCAATAAAACTTCAAGACAAGAAGTTTGCACCACTTACGTAGGCCGCAGGCGCCCTCTCGAAGAGCGGAAGGTGCCTCACCCTAGACACCTTCTCGAGTGGGTCTTAGCAGCCCAGGCATAATTAGGAAGCGTGGTGGGTTCCGCGCTCCAGATGGAGACTCGGCTGGAAGTTACAGGGAAGAATGACAAGCAACTTTTTGAATTGGAGCTGTAAGTTAACTCTTTGACAGAGAGAGCGAGATGGTGGTGGGGGACAGCCCCCATTGAAATCAGAGGTGAGAGCACAAAGCAATAAAGTAGGCAGACTCTGGTTATTTTGGGGGGGGAGATGCTTGAGAATATCCGGGTGGACTCCTGAGGCTTGGTCCCGCATTTGCGAATGCCGAGCCTCCTTCCTCATGACCTTTGTCCA
>NW_011461149.1:0-520 GCF_000754665.1 Bison bison bison | reverse complement strand
TTGAGGCATGGAATTCCGCTTGCCTCTCGAGATGTCCCCGGGGAGAGAGGCCTCTTGTCGAGCTGTATTTGGAACCTGGGGTTTTTTCCGAACGATGCACGGAAAACTGCCCCTTCGTGTTGACTTCATTCACAGGGTGGAGTTCGGAGAGGTGTCCGGGCATCGGGTTCTTCTCAAGAGGGGACCGGGAAATCGGGGTCCTTCGGAATGTGGAACCACCCACGAGACCACGTCTGGAATGTCTTCGTGAGACCGGCCTCATCCTGAGGTGCGACCGGAAGGTCGGGAACTCCTTCCAGACAAAGCAGGGGATTCGACCCTCCTCTCCAGATCAGGAGGGGAGAAAGGGCTCAGAGGAAGTGGTGCCGGAAAACCTCGGTGTTCCTCTCCAGGGAGACCGGGATTTCGGGGAACTTTGTGGGTCGCATCAAGGGTGCCAAGTGCCCTTTCGACCTCCAATTCCTAAGGTGGGACTTCTCCCGAGACGCTGTAGCGGGAAAGGGCTTCATCTTGCGATGAC
>NW_011461148.1:0-506 GCF_000754665.1 Bison bison bison | reverse complement strand
GCGATCGGAGTCTGAAATCAGAGGAACCCTGAGGTTACTGCCTCAACTGGAGATGACGGCCCTCTCCAATGCCACCCAAACCCCGTGGAGTCCCGAGAGGCCCCCCCCCCACCTCCAGTTTCCCTGACTTCTCAGAGCCACCATGAGAAGCCCCCTGAGGTCACCTGCACAAGTCGAGGGAAGCCAGGGTTTCCTGCCTCAACCCGAGAAAGACCTCGAGAGACCTTCTTCAACACGTCTCGAGGCCAGGTTCCCCTACCATGACTCGAGAGCAATGACGCGCTCCCCCTCGCCACTCGCATGGAGACCCGACTTCCCTGGCGCCCCACGAGAGGCTCACTGACCTCGCCGTCGTACCTCGTGAGAAACCGCACCCTGGGGCCGCCGCTCGAGAACCACCCCGAGACTCCCCCGTCATCGCGGAGATGAGGGCCTTCGTCTCCTGCATGGCCTAGAGGCCAACCTCGCGACCTCTCTCCAAACGCCTCAGGAGGCTTGACTCCCTT
>NW_011461147.1:0-506 GCF_000754665.1 Bison bison bison | reverse complement strand
TGAAGAAGACCTGGGTTGGATCCCTGGTTTGGGAAGATCCCCTGGAGGAGGCCATGGCTACCCACTCCAGTATTCTTGCCTGGAGAATCCACATGGACAGAGGAGCCTGGCGGGCTACAGTCCATGGGTGTAGCAAAGAGCCGGACACAACTGAGCAACTTAGTGCACACACACGTATAGGGGAATATACTCAGTATCTTATAATAACCTACAGTAGAATAAAATCTGAAAAACTAACTGAATCACTTTGCTGCACATTTGAAATTAACACAATACTGTAAATCAATTATACTTCAACTTTTAAAGTGGCTGCCACATGTAGAACACACATACTAGCCTCTTTCCTTTTTTCCAACAGACTCTTTTGTGCAGTACCTTCCCCATTTCTCGGTCAACCTCTCTTTCTTAGAGCAGCCAGACAGGTGGTCTCTGTGGCTGCAGGACCCTCATTTGCTCTCCTCAGGTTGTAACTCTGCCCCTCTCTAAATGTGGGCTGGCTTATCGCT
>NW_011461146.1:0-524 GCF_000754665.1 Bison bison bison | reverse complement strand
GGGCCTCATCTCCAGTTGAGGCAGGAACCTCCAGGGTTCCTGTGATTTCAGATCCGATCGCAGGGTCCCTGCAGACTGGTGACAGGAGAGTCAGGCCTCGTCTTGGGTTGAGGCATGGAACTCCGCTTGCCTCTCGAGGTGTCCCCGGGGAGAGAGGCCACTTGTCGAGCGGTATTTGGAACCTGGGGGTTTTTTCCGGACGATGCACGGGCGAGTCACTGCCCCTTCGTGTTGACTTCATTCACAGGGTGGTGTTCGGAGAGGTGTCCGGGCATCGGGTTCTTACCAAGAGGGGACCGGGAAATCGGGGTGCTTCGCAATGTGGAAGCACCCACGAGGCCACGTCTGGAATGTCGTCGTGAGAACGGCCTCAACCTGAGGTGCGACCGGAAGGTCGGGAACCCCTTCCAGACAAAGCAGGGGAGTCGACCCTCCTGTGGACATCAGGAGGGTAGAAGGGGCTCAGAGGAAGTGGTGCCGGAAAACATCGGTGTTCCTCTCCAGGGAGACCGGGATGCCGGGGA
>NW_011461145.1:0-525 GCF_000754665.1 Bison bison bison | reverse complement strand
GCCCGTGCATCGTCCGGAAAAGACCCCCAGGTTCCAAATACCGCTCGACAAGTGGCCTCTCTCCCCGGGGACACCTCGAGAGGCAAGCGGAGTTCCATGCCTCAACCCAAGACGAGGCCTGACTCTCCTGTCCCCAGTCTGCAGGGACCCTGCGATCGGAGTCTGAAATCACAGGAACCCTGAGGTTCCTGCCTCAACTGCAGATGAGGCCCTCTTCCAATGCACCAAACCCCGTGGAGTCCCGAGAGGCCCCCCCCCCACCCTCCAGTTTCCCTGACTTCTCAGAGCCACCATGAGAAGCCCCCTGAGGTCACCTGCACAAGTCGAGGGAAGCCAGGGTTTCCTGCCTCAACCCGAGAAAGACCTCGAGAGACCTTCTTCAACACGTCTCGAGGCCAGGTTCCCCTACCATGACTCGAGAGCAATGTAGCGCTCCCCCTCGCCACTCGCATGGAGACCCGACTTCCCTGGCGCCCCACGAGAGGCTCACTGACCTCGCCGTCGTACCTCGTGAGAAACCGCACC
>NW_011461144.1:0-500 GCF_000754665.1 Bison bison bison | reverse complement strand
GGTCAACCACTTGTATAAGAATGAAACTAGAACACTTTCTAACACCATACACAAAATAAACTCAAAATGGATTAAAGATCTAAATGTAAGACCAGAAACTATAAAACTCCTAGAGGAAAACATAGGCAAAACACTCTGACAAACATCACAGCAGGATCCTCTATGACCCACTTCCCAGAGTAATGGAAATAAAGGCAAAAATAAACAAATGGGACGTACTTAAACTTAAAAGCTTTTGCATAACGAAAGAAACTATAAGCAAGGTGAAAAGACAACCTTCAGAATGGGAGAAAATAATAGCAAATGAAGCAACTGACAAAGAATTAATCTCAAAAATATACAAGAAACTCCTGAAGCTTAATTCCAGAAAAACAAGCGACCCAATCAGAAAATGGGCCAAAGAAGACATACACATAGCTAACAAACACATGAAAAGATGTTCAACATGATTCATTATCAGAGAAATGCAAATCAAAAGCACAATGAGGTACCATCTCACG
>NW_011461143.1:0-541 GCF_000754665.1 Bison bison bison | reverse complement strand
CTTAAGGCAGTAGCATATTGATGATGAAGTGAGTGAGAGGCTCTGGCCTCCTCAATCACAGTAGCCACTGTATTTCTGGTTAACAAGTTAGCCAAATCATTAAAGGCATTTAAAGGGCCGGGCAATCTGGAATGAGCCCGAATGTGTCCAATGAAAAATATTTTATTTCTTTTCCAAATTTGTTGCTGTAAATTACTTAACAAATGAAATATGGTAGTCTTATTTTCAGGCAAAACCGCAGTTTCAATGTGTGGAAACAACCTGACAATATATTGAGAATCAGAATAAAGGTTAAATTCTTCATCTGCAAACATAGCAAAAGCTTCTATGACTGCTGTTATTTCAGCTTTTTGAGCTGAAGTTTCCCGTGTTTCTAAAACCTTTTGGTGATTTTTAGTAACTATGGAGGCTTTACCGTTTGTTGACCCGTCAGTAAAAACTATTTGAGTATTTGGAACAGGAGATTGTTTACATCTGACAGGGAAAATAACTGGATGTCTGGATATAAAATTCAGCAAAACATGCGAAGGTAAATGATGCA
>NW_011461142.1:0-500 GCF_000754665.1 Bison bison bison | reverse complement strand
AAACTCAAAATGGATTAAAGATCTCAACGTAAGACCAGAAACTATAAAACTCCTAGAGGAGAACATAGGCAAAACACTCTCCAACTATACATCACAGCAGGATCCTCTATGACCCACCTCCCAGAATATTGGAATAAAAGCAAAAATAAACAAATGGGACCTAATTAAGCTTAAAAGCTTCTGCACATCAAAGGAAACTATTAGCAAGGTGAAAAGACAGCCTTCAGAATGGGAGAAAATAATAGCAAATGAAGCAACCAACAAACAACTAATCTCAAAAATATACAAGCAACTCCTACAGCTCAACTCCAGAAAAATTAAATGACCCAATCAAAAAATGGGCCAAAGAACTAAATAGACATTTCTCCAAAGAAGACATACAGATGGCTAACAAACACATGAAAAGATGCTCAACATCACTCATTATCCGAGAAAGGCAAATCAGAACCACAATGAGGTACCATTTCACGCCAGTCAGGATGGCTGCGATCCAAAAGTCT
>NW_011461141.1:0-510 GCF_000754665.1 Bison bison bison | reverse complement strand
CTGCGTGGAGCAGGGAACCACGTAGTCCGCCCTCTGTTGGCACCACCTGGCGGTCGCAGAAAGGCCTCGCCTTTGGGCTCAAGGCCTTTACCGCTCCACCCCTTTGCTGAAAGGTCAGAGCCGCGCGGTTTTCCCAAGCAGCCTAGTGTCCGCTGCAAGTCCAAGGGCCAGAACCCTGAACTCTGGCCGGCTGGCCCAGCCCTGCTTCTGGCACTTTGGAGGCCAGCGGGCCCTTGACCACCTGCTGGGATGGGAAAGGGAAGGGTCCACGAATTGCACCCTAGAAACTTAGTAGGGTGCATGGGTTTCAAAACCCGGTGGCCGCCCAGGCAGCAAACAAGGGAGGAGGGCACCCTGCTGCCCTTTCATGGCAGCATCTGTGGCTGTCCTGCTGAAGGGGCCTTTCCATGGGGACCGTGTGCAGTACAAGTTTGGTGTTTTGGAACCGAATAATTAGAACGTGTAAAAATTGTAAATGATGTGGTGGTTTGATTCAAACAAAACAAAACA
>NW_011461140.1:0-504 GCF_000754665.1 Bison bison bison | reverse complement strand
TGGAGGTGGGAGGGGCCTCTCGGCACTCCACTGGGTTTGGTGCATTGGAAGAGGGCCTCATCTCCAGTTGAGGCAGGAACCTCAGGGTTCCTCTGATTTCAGACTCCGATCCCAGGGTCCCTGCAGACTTGGGAAAGGAGAGTCAGGTCTCGTCTTGTGTTGAGGCATGGAACTCCGTTTGCCTCTCGAGGTGTTCCCGGGGAGACAGGCCACTTGTCGAGCGGTATTTGGAACCTGGGGGTTTTTTCCCGACGATGCACGGGCGAGTCACTACCCCTTCGTGTTGACTTCATTCACAGGGTGGAGTTCGAAGAGGTGTCCGGGCATCGCGTTCTTATCAAGAGGGGACCGGGAAATCGGGGTCCTTCGGAATGTGGAAGCACCCACGAGGCCACGTCTGGAATGTCGTCGTGAGACCGGCCTCATCCTGAGGTGCGACCGGAAGGTCGGGAACCCCTTCCAGACAAAGCAGAGGAGTCGACCCTCCTGTCCAGATCAGGAGGG
>NW_011461139.1:0-516 GCF_000754665.1 Bison bison bison | reverse complement strand
CTGACCACCCTCAGATCAGATCAAATTCTTTATCATTCACTTCAATATCTTATCAGTCTTGCCTAGCCTCAGCAATGATCCTCTCAGTTGAGCCAGAATCCACCAGCACCCTTATGGTTGTCTTAATAAGTTTCCATCCACTGACACCCACTCTGTTGTTGTTCATTGCTTTTCAGTCTCCCAGTCTCTCTTTGCTATCACATGGACCCACCCTGTTCCTTAGCTATAAATCCCAGCTGTGTCCCTGCTGGAGTCAGACTTAAGCTCACTCTCTCTCCCGTATTATAAGACCCCCGCTGTAGTACTCTTACCTTGAATAACGTTTTTCTTACCACCTTTAGGAAGTGTTATGCATCATTTGTTTAACATTTCCAGGTTCTGTTAGTAGGGATTATTCTCAAAGGAATAGTTTTATACTTTTACTTTTTATACTATATTCCTTTGGGGAGCAAATTTCTAGAATGAAAACATTTCATGTTTTTACCGTACAAACAGAAAATATCTTTTAAAATATAT
>NW_011461138.1:0-532 GCF_000754665.1 Bison bison bison | reverse complement strand
CCCGTGGAAACAGGACTCCTCTCCCTCATGCTTAGGGCCGCAAGCTTTCATGGTGAAGGACTATGAAAGATGGACTGTCTTGGAGGGGAGGAGCCAAGATGGCGGAGGAGTAGGACGGGGAGAACACTTTCTCCCCCACAAATTCAGCAAAAGAGCATTTAAACGTCGAGTAAATTCCACAAAACAACTTCTGAATGCCGGCAGAGGACATCAGGCACCCAGAAAAGCAACCCAACTCTTCGAAAGGAGGTAGGAAAAAATATTAAAACAAAAAAAAAAGAGACAAAAGAGGGAGGGACGGAGTTCCGTCCCGGGAAGGGAATCTTAAAAAGAGAGAAGTTTCCAAACATCAGGAAACCTTCTCACTGCCGAATCTGTGCCGAGCTTTGGAAGCACAGAGGGCAACATAACAGGGAGAAAAAATAAATAAACAATTTAAAACTCGCAGATTGCGAGCCCTACAGTAATTCCCCCAGCAGAGAAGCAGCGCAGACGCCTGCATCCGCCATTAGCAAACCGGGGCCGGGCAGGG
>NW_011461137.1:0-532 GCF_000754665.1 Bison bison bison | reverse complement strand
CAACCCCGACGATCCCTGTCGCCCCTGGAGAGGAACACTGGCTTCTGGACACAGCCTAGATGAGGTCTATTGGCCCTGCAGCCACTCGAGAGCAATCCCCAGCTTTCCTTCGCAACTCGAATGGAAGATTGGACTTGCCTGGGCCAACACAGAGGCATCCTGAATTCCCCATCGTAACTCGAGAATCCCGCCGTAACTCGAGAAAAACCACGTGGCTCCCCCGTCATCGCATGATGAAGCCCTTTCCCGCGACAGCGTCTCAGGAGAAGTCCCACGTTAGGAATTGGAGGTCGAAAGGGCACTTGGCACCCTTGATGCGACCCACAAAGTTCCCCGAAATCCCGGTCTCCCTCGAGAGGAACACTGAGGTTTTCCGGCACCCCCTCCTCTGAGCCCTTTCTCCCCTCCTGATCTGGACAGGAGGGTCGACTCCCCTGCTTTGTCTGGAAGGGGTTCCCGACCTTCCGGTCGCACCTCAGGATGAGGCCGGTCTCACGAAGTCATTCCAGACGTGGCCTCGTGGGTGGTTCCG
>NW_011461136.1:0-605 GCF_000754665.1 Bison bison bison | reverse complement strand
CATTTTGTGCTTCATGTTGATGACTCTTAGACATGTCTACAGTAGAGGAGCAAAAACAAAACTACTAGATATTTCATATTGACTAGTTCCCAGTTCACGGGACTCTGACATTCCCTGAGGTCAATGTTTTCTTGTATTGGAAGCAGTTTGGTTTGCAAGGGCTGCCTTGTCTTGAGACCACTGAAATAAGAACTCAGAACTTGAGCAGTATTATCAAAAAATCACAAGGCTCACACTGACACAGACATCAATCCAGACAGACAAGACAAGACATCTTCCAGTTTTCCGCCTGAGATGGAAAAGATTTCTCTGAGCCGTTTTTTCTGGGGAGTGGGGGGTGCGGTTGGCGGCCAGGCAGGCTTTGGTAAGGAGCTTCTGGTTTGGAATTGCATATGAAAAGAACCAGCTTTCCGGGTTCCAAGGAATCAAGTTTCCTTGGCAACCAACTTTGTCCGGTTCTATAGAATATCATGGCCCTCCTAGGTCAGGTCATCTTTCCTTTCCGTAGTCCTCGTTTGATCCCTGAATTCTAGACAGCTTGGATTGCCTCTGTGGGCTGGATGGATTGTCCTCCCGTTTCACCGGGCGGCGGGAGCGAGGTCCCA
>NW_011461135.1:0-540 GCF_000754665.1 Bison bison bison | reverse complement strand
CTGTTTTTGTTTGTTGCTGTTTAGTTGTTAAGACACATCTGACTCTTTCGTCAACCCCATGGACTGTAGCCCACCCGGCTCCTCTGTCCATGGGATTTCCCAGGCAAGAATATTAGAGTGGGTTGTCATTTCCTACTCCAGGGGATCTTCTCGACTCAGGGATTGAATCTATGTCCCTTGCATTGCAGGTAGCTTCTTTACCACTGAACCACTAGGGAAGCCTAGAAGTTTAGAGCGCAGAAAACAAGCCAGAGGGCAGGACATAAAACCACGGGAGAGGAACCACCGGGTGTTTCAGAGGATGGGCAGGTCCTGCCTTGCCAAAATGAAAAAAATTGAAATAATTTTGTTTTGGAGGGGTTGAACTTGAACCTTGAAACATTGGTAGACTCTTCATAAATGGAGCCAGAGAAGGAGGGAATAGTTACCAGAAATATCAATAACCTCAGATATGCAGATGACACCACCCTTATGGCAGAAAGTGAAGAGGAACTAAAAAGCCTCCTGATGAAAGTGAAAGTGGAGAGTGAAAAAGTTGGC
>NW_011461134.1:0-547 GCF_000754665.1 Bison bison bison | reverse complement strand
TTGGCTTCCACTCGAGATGAGTGCCTGTCTCCCCGGGTGCGTCTGGAATGCAACCCGTGATCCCGGTCGCCCTGGAGAGGGACATTGGCTTCTGGACACAAGCCTAGATGAGGTCTATTGGCCCTGCAGTCACTCGAGAGCAATCCCCAGCTTTCCTTCGCAACTCGAATGGAAGATTGGACTTCCCTGGGCCAACACAAGAGGCATCCTGAATTCCCCGTCGTAACTCAAGAATCCCGCCGCAACTCGAGAAAAACCACGTGGTTCCCCCGTCATGGCAAGATGAAGCCCTTTCCCGCTACAGCGTCTGAGGAGAAGTCCCACGTTAGGAATTGGAGGTCGAAACGGTACTTGGCACCCTTGATGCGCCCCCAACAAGTTCCCCGGCATCCCGGTCTCCCTGGAAAGGAACACCGAGGTTTTCCGGCACCACTTCCTCTGAGCCCCTTCGACCCTCCTGATCTCGACAGGAGGGTCGACTCCCCTGCTTTGTCTGGAAGGGGTTCCCGACCTTCCGGTCGCACCTCAGGATGAGGCCGGTCTCACG
>NW_011461133.1:0-530 GCF_000754665.1 Bison bison bison | reverse complement strand
TCTCGAGGTCTTTCTCGGGTTGAGGCAGGAAACCCTGGCTTCCCTCGACTTGTGCAGGTGACCTCAGGGGGCTTCTCATGGTGGCTCTGAGAAGTCAGGGAAACTGGAGGTGGGAGGGGCCTCTCGGGACTCCACGGGGTTTGGTGCATTGGAAGAGGGCCTCATCTCCAGTTGAGGCAGGAACCTCAGGCTTCCTCTGATTTCAGACTCCGATCGCAGGGTCCCTGCAGACTGGGGACAGGAGAGTCAGGCCTCGTCTTGGGTTGAGGCATGGAACTCCGCTTGCCTCTCGAGGTGTCCCCGGGGAGAGAGGCCACTTGTCGAGCTGTATTTGGAACCTGGGTGTTTTTCCGGACGATGCACGGGCGAGTCACTGCCCCTTCGTGTTGACTTCATTCACAGGGTGGAGTTCGGAGAGGTGTCCGGGCATCGGGTTCTTATCAAGAGGGGACCGGGAAATCGGCGTGCTTCGCAACGTGGAAGCACCCACGAGGCCACGTCTGGAATGTCGTCGTGAGACCGGCCTCATC
>NW_011461132.1:0-523 GCF_000754665.1 Bison bison bison | reverse complement strand
ATCACCTAAGCTTTTTGCATATGATAAGTTTGCAGGAAGAAAGCCTGGTTTGCTGCAAGACTCTACCCCTTCCCCCATTATCCTCTATGCATAACTTAAGGTATAAAAACTTCTTTGAAAAATAAAGTGCGGGCCTTGTTCACCGAAACTTGGTCTCACCATGTCGTTCTTTCTCTTACCTTCTGGCTGAATTATTCAGCCTCTTTTCTCCACTGAATTTCCTCACTGAGCTATCCTCATATTATTACTCTTTAAATCCTTAATTAACATTTAATTAAGCAGTTGTTTCCTGATCTTCCCCTACGCCGTCTATCCTTCTAATACCCTGGATCAGCCGGGGCTGGTCCCCGGCACCCTACCATTGCTCGAGAGCAATGACGCGCTCCCCCTCGCCATTCGCATGGAGACCCGACTTCCGTGGCGCCCCACGAGAGGCTCACTGACCTCACCGTCGTACCTCGTGAGAAAGCGCACACTGGGGCCGCCGCTCGAGAACAACCCCGAGACTCCCCCGTCATCGCGG
>NW_011461131.1:0-521 GCF_000754665.1 Bison bison bison | reverse complement strand
CGCGTCATTGCTCTCGAGCCATGGAGGGTCGGGGACCAGCCCGGCTGATCCAGGGTATTCGAAGGAGAGACGGCGTAGGCGAAGATCAGGAAACAACTGCTTAATTAAATGTTAATTAAGGATGTAAAGTGTAATAGAATGAGGTTAGCTCAGTGAGGAAATTCAGTGGAGAAAAGAGGCTGAATAATTCAGCCAGAAGGTAAGAGAAAGAACGACATGGTGAGACCAAGTTTCGGTGAACAAGGCCCGCACTTTATTTTTCAAAGTAGTTTTTATACCTTAAGTTATGCATAGAGGATAATGGGGAAGGGGTAGAGTCTTGCAGCAAACCAGGCTTTCTTCCTGCAAACTTACCATATGCAAAAGCTTAGGTGATTTGCATCATCTTCTGGCCCGGAGGCCTGTTAACTATTTTAAGTACCTTTTCTTCAGAAAACTTATTTTCTCTAAAGGTGGTTGGTCAGGAGCCACCCTCCAAAAAAGCATTAGATAAAGTTGCATTCCTACAGAGCAAAGGTGTG
>NW_011461130.1:0-500 GCF_000754665.1 Bison bison bison | reverse complement strand
GATCCCACTTCCTAATACCATCATATTGGACATTTGGATTTCAACGTATGGATTTTGAGGGGATGCAAATATTCAGATCATAGCAGAAAGAGTTCTGAGTCAGGTCAGAATTTAGTACATTTAAAGAAGAGAAAAAAGTCACCACAGGTGGAACTGAGTTGAGTGTTGCTCAGTTAGCTAACCTCTTAGTACCCATGTCTTACCTGGCTTGACTTGTGAATTTTGCCAGAGTCCACCTGCCAGTCCTTATCTCTTCTGACCAGCTCTCAATGATTGCATCATATAATATGGTGAAATTGTATTTTAAGTTTAACCAAGTTGATTCATACTGGGTCTTATCTTTCTTATCTTTTATCAGATAGGTTTAATATTTGGATGAACTCCAGAAGATTATTTCAAAATATCTTTTTTATCATCCTATCACTGGTTTCTTGTCAATTCTTCCTTGATAATGAAACAAGGTTAAAACTGATTTTTGAAGCACATGTGGACTCTCATAT
>NW_011461129.1:0-504 GCF_000754665.1 Bison bison bison | reverse complement strand
CCCCCAGTCAGGCACCAGTCACGGTCTCCCACACTCCCGCAGGCTGCTCCTTCACGGGCGCGAACGCTAGAAGCTGGGCAGGGCTTGGGGAGGCTCGCCCAGGCCAGAGCAGCCTCTCGGCCGGGGCTCTGTGCTATTGCGCCTGGGCGCAGAGCTGGAGCTCCGCCGGTGTGGAAGCTCACTCGGTCCTTCCCAGTAACAGGCTTGCAAGCACCCGCCGGCAGCCAGCCTCTTCTCTCCCGCGATCCGGGCATTGGGCTCCAAACCTGGGACCAAAGTACTGCCCGGAGCTCACTGATCAGGGGCTGGTTCCCCTGCGCTGCGGCTGTGCTAGGGAGCCCAAACGCACAGGGGAAGCCCGCATAGCACATCCACCTGCCTCTAGGCGGGAGGACAGCTCCAGGGAAGGCCCGGTCTGGCAGGCGCTTTCTGGGCACAAACGGAGCGACACTCTGGCTGTGGAGCTGCCTCCCCAAGCCAGGGGCACCGGGACCCTGATTCCCT
>NW_011461128.1:0-514 GCF_000754665.1 Bison bison bison | reverse complement strand
ACTCTCCTGTCCCCACGTCTGCAGGGACCCTGCGATCGGAGGTCTGAAATCAGAGGAACCCTCGAGGTTCCTGCCTCAGCTGGAGATGAGGCCCTCTTCCAAGCACCAAACCCCGTGGAGTCCAGAGAGCCCCCCTCCCCCACCTCCAGTTTCCCTGACTTCTCAGAGCCACCATGAGAAGCCCCCTGAGGTCACCTGCACAAGTCGAGGGAAGCCAGGGTTTCCTGCCTCAACCCGAGAAAGACCTCGAGAGACCTTCTTCAACACGTCTCGGGGCCAGGTTCCCCTACCATGACTCGAGAGCAATGACCCGCTCCCCCTCGCCACTCGCATGGAGACCCGACTTCCCTGGCGCCCCACGAGAGGCTCACTGACCTCGCCGTCGTACCTCGTGAGAAACCGCACCCTGGGGCCGCCGCTCGAGAACCACCCCGAGACTCCCCCGTCATCGCGGAGATGAGGGCCTTCGTCTCCTGCATGGCCTAGAGGCCAACCTCGCGACCTCTCTCCAAAC
>NW_011461127.1:0-504 GCF_000754665.1 Bison bison bison | reverse complement strand
GAGAAATTAAGGAAACAATTCCATTCACCATTGCAACGGAAAGAATAAAATACTTAAGGAATATATCTACCTAAAGAAACTAAAGACCTATATATAGAAAACTATAAAACACTAAGTGAAGAAATCAAAGAGGACACTAATAGATGGAGAATATACCATGTTCATGGATTGGAAGAATCAATATAGTGAAAATGAGTATACTACCCAAAGCAGTTTATAGATTCAACACAATCCCCTATCAAGCTACCAACAGTATTCTTCACAGAGCTAGAACAAATAATTTCACAAATTTGTATGGAAAACAAAAAACCTCGAATAGTCCAAAGTCGATCTTGAGAAAGAAGAATGGAACTGGAGGAATCTAACCTACCTGTACTTCAGGACTCTACTACAAAGCCACAAGTTATCAAGACAGTATGGTACTGGCACAAAGACAGAAATATAGATCAATTGGAATAAAATAGAAAGCCCAGAGATAAATCCACGCACATATGGACACCTTAT
>NW_011461126.1:0-503 GCF_000754665.1 Bison bison bison | reverse complement strand
GTGACCCCTTCGAGGCTTCCAAGAGCTTTTCTGTCTTCACACACTAAGTAAATACTGAGCACCTACGATGAGCTAGGAGGCATGTAATAAGTTTCAGGGAATAGAAGGCGGAGAGAAGAAGACACAGAGTTCCTGCTTTCACTGAGACGACTCTAATGATTCATCACAGGCAGATCCTTTGAGAACCTATAGAGGGGCCTCTTCCCTCACCACAAAACCTGGGTGTCAGGGAAGGCTTTCCAGAGGCACCATTTCGTTGAGGTCCATAGGTTGAACCTAGGTAAACCAGGGTTGAGATGCAGGAAGAATTTCAGGCCGGGAAAATAGCATCTTGGAAGGCTATGTGACCAGGGAAACTTAGGACATTCAAGAAACGAAAAACGCCCTATGGGATGGAAGCCAAAGAGTGCAGAGGGCATTCCAGGCAAAAGACATCAGAGAAGAACGTGAGGAGCAAGCCTGAAGGGAAGTGGTCGTATCTTCAATATGCTGGGAAAATACGA
>NW_011461125.1:0-501 GCF_000754665.1 Bison bison bison | reverse complement strand
GCTTCCACTCGAGATGAATGCCTGTCTCCCCGGGTGCGTCTGGAATGCAACCCGAGATCCCTGTCGCCCCTGGAGAGGAACATTGGCTTCTGGACAGAAGCCTAGATGAGGTCTATTGGCCCTGCAGTCACTCGAGAGCAATCCCCAGCTTTCCTTCGCAACTCGAATGGAAGATTGGACTTGCCTGGGCCAACACAAGAGGCAGCCTGAATTCCCCGTCGTACCTCGAGAATCCCACCGTAACTCAAGAAAAACCACGTGGCTCCCCCTTCATCGCAAGATGAAGCCCTTTCCCGCTACAGCGTCTCAGGAGAAGTCCCCCGTTAGGAATTGGAGGTCGAAAGGGCACTTGGCACCCTTGATGCGACCCACAAAGTTCCCCGAAATCCCAGTCTCCCTCGACAGGAACACTGAGGTTTTCCGGCACCCCCTCCTCTGAGCCCTTTCTCCCCTCCTGATCTGGACAGGAGGGTCGACTCCCCTGCTTTGTCTGGAAGGGGT
>NW_011461124.1:0-539 GCF_000754665.1 Bison bison bison | reverse complement strand
AGAGTCAGGCCTCGTCTTGGGTTGAGGCATGGAACTCCGCTTGCCTCTCGAGATGTCCCCGGGGAGAGAGGCCGCTTGTCGAGCTGTATTTGGAACCTGGGGTTTTTTTCCGAACGGTGCACGGAAAAACTGCCCCTTCGTGTGGACTTCATTCACAGGGTGGAGTTCGGACAGGTGTCCGGACATCGGGTTCTTATCAAGAGGGGACCAGGAAATCGGGGTCCTACGGAATGTGGAACCACCCACGAGGCCACGTCTGGAATGTCTTCGTGAGACCGGCCTCATCCTGAGGTGCGACCGGAAGGTCGGGAACCCCTTCCAGACAAAGCAGGGGAGTCGACCCTCCTGTCCAGATAGGAAGGGAGAAAGGGCTCAGAGGAGGGGGTGCCGGAAAACCTCAGTGTTCCTCTCGAGGGAGACCGGGATTTCGGGGAACTTTGTGGGTCGCATCAAGGGTGCCAAGTGCCCTTTCGACCTCCAATTCCTAACGTGGGACTTCTCCTGAGACGCTGTAGCGGGAAAGGGCTTCATCTTGCGAT
>NW_011461123.1:0-548 GCF_000754665.1 Bison bison bison | reverse complement strand
TTAGCTTACAGTTCCAGTTAATATTCCTGGGTGTGCAAGTCGTTAAGTCCTACAAACTCCTTTGGAAATCCCTAGCCTGCCTGAATAGTTTTTCCGGCCACTGTGACTGTCAGAGCCTCCCAACTGTGAGGGCAGGAGATGTTCTAAACTGTCTAAACACAGATTCTTTTGAGTAGTTAAAAGATTGATTAGAAATTGTATTGGTCAATGGTTTTTCACTTGTTGGGCCATTGTTTGCTGCTAAGGTTCCATATCCCTTACCTGCTGTGTCCCTGGCAGTGTATTTGATTAATATAATTGGTGTAAGTAGTAGCTTTAATATTTATAACCTGGGACCCTTGAGTTAATTCTTTTTCTTGTTATAGCCCACCACACCTTTGCTCTGTAGGAATGCAACTTTATCTAATGCTTTTTTGGAGGGTGGCTCCTGACCAACCACCTTTAGAGAAAAATAAGTTTTCTGAAGAAAAGGTCTTAAAATATTAACAGGCCTCTGGGCCAGAAGATGATGCAAATCACCTAAGCTTTTGCATATGATAAGTTTGCAG
>NW_011461122.1:0-513 GCF_000754665.1 Bison bison bison | reverse complement strand
GAGTATACTACCCAAAGCAATTTATAGATTCAATGCAATCCCTATCAAGCTACCAACAGTATTCTTCACAGAGCAAGAACAAATAATTTCACAATTTGTATGGAAATACAAAAAACCTCGAATAGCCAAAGCGATCTTGAGAAAGAAAAAATGGAACTGGAGGAATCAACCTACCTGACTTCAGGCTCTACTACAAAGCCACAGTTATCAAGACAGTATGGTACTGGCACAAAGACAGAAATATAGATCAATGGAACAAAATAGAAAGCCCAGAGATAAATCCACGCACATATGGACACCTTATCTTTGACAAAGGAGGCAAGAATATACAGTGGATTAAAGACAATCTCTTTAACAAGTGGTGCTGGGAAATCTGGTCAACCACTTGTAAAAGAATGAAACTAGAACACTTTCTAACACCATATACATAAATAAACTCAAAATGGATTAAAGATCTCAACGTAAGACCAGAAACTATAAAACTCCTAGAGGAGAACATAGGCAAAACACTCT
>NW_011461121.1:0-523 GCF_000754665.1 Bison bison bison | reverse complement strand
TCGTGGGGCGCCAGGGAAGTCGGGTGTCCATGCGAGTGGCGAGGGGGAGCGCGTCATTGCTCTCGAGTCATGGTAGGGGAATCTGGCCTCGAGACGTGTTGAAGAAGGTCTCTCGAGGTCTTTCTCGGGTTGAGGCAGAAACCCTGGCTTCCCTTGACTTGTGCAGGTGACCTCAGGGGGCTTCTCATGGTGGCTCTGAGAAGTCACGGAAACTGGAGGTGGGAGGGGCCTCTCGGCACTCCACTGGGTTTGGTGCATTGGAAGAGGGCCTCATCTCCAGTTGAGGCAGGAACCTCTGGGTTCCTCTGACTTCAGACTCCGATCGCAAGGTCCCTGCAGACTTGGGACAGGAGAGTCAGGCCTCGTCTTGGGTTGAGGCATGGAACTCCGCTTGCCTCTCGAGGTGTTCCCGGGGAGACAGGCCACTTGTCGAGCGGTATTTGGAACCTGGGGGTCTTCTGCCGACGATGCACGGGCGAGTCACTGCCCCTTCGTGTTGACTTCATTCACAGGGTGGAGTTGG
>NW_011461120.1:0-582 GCF_000754665.1 Bison bison bison | reverse complement strand
GGGGCGTCACCGGGAGCCCGTGGTGAAGGTGGGCAGCGCACCGGGGCGCGCGCCACTTGTCGAGCGGTATTTGGAACCTGGGGGTCTTTTCCCGACGATGCACGGGCGAGTCACTCGCCCCTTCGTGTTGACTTCATTCACAGGGTGGAGTTCGAAGAGGTGTCCGGGCATCGGGTTCTTATCAAGAGGGGACCGGGAAAATAGGGTTCCTCGGAATATGGAACCACCCACGAGGCCACGTCTGGAATGTCGTCGTGAGACCGGCCTCATCCTGAGGTGTGACAGGAAGTTCGGGAACCCCTTCCAGACAAATCAGGGGAGTCGACCCTCCTGTCCAGATCAGGAGGGTAGAAGGGGCTCAGAGGAAGTGGTGCCGGAAAACCTCGGTGTTCCTCTCGAGGGAGACCGGGATGTAGGGGAACTTTGTGGGTCGCATCGAGGGTGCCAAGTACCGTTTCGACCTCCAATACCTAACGTGGGACTTCTCCTGAGACACTGTAGCGGGAAAGGGCTTCATCTTGCGATGACGGGGGAACCACGTGGATTTTCGCGAGTTGTGGCAGGATTCTCGAGTTACGACGG
>NW_011461119.1:0-527 GCF_000754665.1 Bison bison bison | reverse complement strand
AGACTCAGCCAGAGTGGGAGAGAGAGCGACATGGGAGACCAGTATTTCGTAGAAACTGATCCCAATTCTTTATTTTCCTAGAGTCTGTTTTTATTACACTGAGATGTTATACAAAAGTCACGTGGGAACAGCAGTCCTGACTTTTATTAAAGTCAGGTGCTTCACACAAATGTATACAGAGGTCTTAGGGGTGTTACATCATCTTCTGGCCAGGGGGGCCTGCTGACAATTTACGACCCTCTCCTTGTGACAGCGGTCAGTCAATCAGGACACTTATTTCTCCAGGGCTGATTATTCTCAAAACAGATGCCACCCAAGTAAAGTTACATTCCTACAGGGTGAGGGTGTAGTGGGTTTTAGTTAAGGAAAGAATTTACTTAGCCTAAGGTCTAACGTGATTAATATCAAAGGTTAATACTTATTTCTTCTATATATTCATTAATGTGTGTAAGGGCAGGGGATATGGAGACTTAGCAACAAACATTGGCTCAACAAATGAAAAACCCTTCATCAACACAATTTCTAAT
>NW_011461118.1:0-608 GCF_000754665.1 Bison bison bison | reverse complement strand
TACTTTTACTAAAAAAAAGAAAAAAAAAACAAATTAAAAAAAAAAAACAAAAAACCCGACACATTTTCTTCGTAGAATGCCACAGTGAAGGAAAACAGGCCTTCAAGTATTAAGACCTAAATTTGTCAAAAAAACTTGGAGCTTTGGTGTTTTTGTTTTTGTTTTGTTTAGAATCAAACCACCACATCATTTAAATTTTTACACGTTCTAATTATTCGGTTCCAAAACACCAAACTTGTACTGCACACGGTCCCCATGGAAAGGCCCCCTCAGCAGGACAGCCACAGATGCTGCCATGAAAGGGCAGCAGGGTCCCCTCCTCCCTTGTTTTCTGCCTGGGCGGCCACCGGGTTTTGAAACCCATGCACCCTACTAAGTTTCTAGGGTGCAATTCGTGGACCCTTCCCTTTCCCATCCCAGCAGGTGGTCAAGGGCCCGCTGGCCTCCAAAGTGCCAGAAGCAGGGCTGGGCCAGCCGGCCAGAGTTCAGGGTTCTGGCCCTTGGACTTGCAGCGGACACTAGGCTGCTTGGGAAAAACCGCGCGGCTCTGACCTTTCAGCAAAGGGGTGGAGCGGTAAAGGCCTTGAGCCCAAAGGCGAGGCCTTTCT
>NW_011461117.1:0-519 GCF_000754665.1 Bison bison bison | reverse complement strand
ACGTGGTTTTTCTCGAGTTGCGGCGGGATTCTCAAGTTACGACGGGGAATTCGGGATGCCTCTTGTGTTGGCCCAGGTAAGTCCAATCTTCCATTCGAGTTGCGAAGGAAAGCTGGGGATTGCTCTCGAGTGACTGCAGGGCCAATAGACCTCATCTGGGCTTGGGTCCAGAAGCCAATGTTCCTCTCCAGGGGCGACCGGGATCTCGAGGTTGCATTCCAGACGCACCCGGGGAGACAGGCATTCATCTCGAGTGGAAGCCAAGAACCCCGCTCTGCTCTCGAGTCGCGACGGGTATCTCCTTGAGCTCCCTGGGTGGACTAAAGGGAGTCAAGCCTCCTGAGGCGTTTGGAGAGAGGTCGCGAGGTTGGCCTCTAGGCCATGCAGGAGACGAAGGCCCTCATCTCCGCGATGACGGGGGAGTCTCGGGGTGGTTCTCGAGCGGCGGCCCCAGGGTGCGGTTTCTCACGAGGTACGACGGCGAGGTCAGTGAGCCGCTCGTGGGGCGCCAGGGAAGTC
>NW_011461116.1:0-544 GCF_000754665.1 Bison bison bison | reverse complement strand
CAATCCCCACGCTTTCCTTCGCAACTCGAATGGAAGATTGGACTTGCCTCGGCCAACACAAGAGGCAGCCTCGAATTCCCCGTCCGTAACTCGAGAATCCCTCCGTAACTCGAGAAAACCACGTGGCCCCCCGTCATCGCAAGATGAAGCCCTTTCCCGCTACAGCGTCTCAGGAGAAGTCCCACGTTAGGAATTGGAGGTCGAAAGGGCACTTGGCACCCTTGATGCGACCCACAAAGTTCCCCGAAATCTCGGTCTCCCTCGAGAGGAACACTGAGGTTTTCCGGCACCCCCTCCTCTGAGCCCTTTCTCCCCTCCTGATCTGGACAGGAGGGTCCACTCCCCTGCTTTGTCTGGAAGGGGTTCCCGACCTTCCGGTCGCACCTCAGGATGAGGCCGGTCTCACGAAGACATTCCAGACGTGGCCTCGTGGGTGGTTCCACATTCCGTAGGACCCCGATTTCCCGGTCCCCTCTTGAGAAGAACCCGATGCCCGGACACCTCTCCGAACTCCACCCTGTGAATGAAGTCAACACGAAGGGGC
>NW_011461115.1:0-519 GCF_000754665.1 Bison bison bison | reverse complement strand
ACGACCTCATGGACTGCAGCCTAGCTGGCTCCTCCGTCCATGGGATTTTCCAGGCAAGAGTACTGAAGTGGGGTGCCAGTGCCTTCTCCAAAAAACTAGCTAGTATATGGCAAATATCCTTTTCACACATTATCTTTAGGCATATATTCACTTTGTAGTGGTGGATGGTTTAGTCACTAAGTTGTATATGACTCTTGTGATCCCACGGACTATAGCCTGCCAGGCTCCTCTGTCCGTGGTGTTTTCCAGACAAGATTACTGGAGTGGGTTGCCATTTCCTTCTTCAATCCATCCTGTAAGTTACTCTTTAATAAATTGGTTCAATGATTATATGGAGCTGCCTGACTCATTTTTTGGTCTCAGGATAACTTCTTAGTTCATAGATATTTTTTATTCTCCCTGTCCTTCAACAGATGTTTTACATAGATTACCTTATTTAAGCCTCAAAATAACACTAGGAGGTAGGTATGATTTATCTCTAGTTAAAGATCAGAAAACTGCCTCTGAGAGGCTCGCTGT
>NW_011461114.1:0-528 GCF_000754665.1 Bison bison bison | reverse complement strand
GGCCTAGAGGCCAACCTCCGCGACCTCTCTCCAAACGCCTCAGGAGGCTTGACCCCTTTAGTCCACCCAGTGAGCTCCAAGAGATACCCATCGCGACTCGAGAGCAGACGGGGTTCTTTGCTTCCACTCGAGATGAATGCCTGTTCCCCGGGTGCGTCTGGAATTGCAACCCCGAGATCCCGGTCGCCCCTGGAGAGGTAACATTTGGACTTCTGGTACTACTAAGCCCAGATGGAGGTCTATTGGCCCTGCAGTCACTCGAGAGCAATCCCCAGCTTTCCTTCGCAACTCGAATGGAAGATTGGACTTCCCTGGGCCAACACAAGAGGCATCCCGAATTCCCCGTCGTAACTCGAGAATCCCGCCGCAACTCGAGAAAACCACGTGGTTCCCCCGTCATCGCAAGATGAAGCCCTTTCCCGCTACAGCGTCTCAGGAGAAGTCCCACGTTAGGAATTGGAGGTCGAAACGGTACTTGGCACCCTTTGAATGCGCCCCCACAAAGTTCCCCGGCAATCCCGGTCTCCC
>NW_011461113.1:0-509 GCF_000754665.1 Bison bison bison | reverse complement strand
CCCGACGATGCACGGGCGAGTCACTACCCTTCGTGTTGACTTCATTCACAGGGTGGAGTTCGAAGCGGTGTCCGGGCATCGGGTTCTTATCAAGAGGGGGCCGGGAAATCGGGGTCCTTCAGAATGTGGAACCACCCACGAGGCCACGTCTGGAATGTCGTCGTGAGACCGGCCTCATCCTGAGGTGCGACCGGAAGGTCGGGAACCCCTTCCAGACAAAGCAGAGGAGTCGACCCTCCTGTCCAGATCAGGAGGGTAGAAGAGGCTCAGAGGAAGTGGTGCCGGAAAACTTCGGTGTTCCTCTCGAGGGAGACCGGGATGTCGGGGCACTTTGTGGGTCGCATCAAGGGTGACAAGTACCGTTTCGAACTCCATTTCCTAAAGTGGGACTTCTCCTGAGACGCTGTAGCGGCACAGGGATACATCTTGCGATGACGGGGGAACCACGTGGTTTTTCTCGAGGTGTAGCAGGATTCTCGAATTACGACGGGGAATTCAGGATGCCTCTT
>NW_011461112.1:0-534 GCF_000754665.1 Bison bison bison | reverse complement strand
CGTGAGGCGCTCCGCTCGACCGCGCCTCCCTGGCTTGTGGTGGGTTTGGGCACCGGACAGGTGCCGGGCAAGTTGGGCGCTCAAGTTTCGCTGCGCCTAGGCCCGCAGGAGGTTCAGAGGCCCCTGGGCCGCGGGGTTGGGAGGCGGCAGGCGCCGAGACCGACACGTCCGGGCCGCGCGGGCCTGAGCAGCGAATGGGATCGGGGGGAGGCCCCGCTCAGCGAGCGCGGCCGGGTCTGGAGTGGCCGCGGGTGGGAGGGCGCCGAGACCTCCGCACCCCTCAGCCCAGCCCCCAGGCCCCGCGCGCACGCATGCACGCATGCCCTCCCGGTCAATGGGGGGTCCTGGAAGCCCCTCGGGCCCCCGGGCCCGGCCAGGCCCTTGCTGGTCTGGTGTTGGCGGTGTTCGGGGGGGCGGGCCGGCGTCAGCAGGCTGGAGTCCGGTCGCGGGTCGTGCGGCTCAAGTACAGCACGCCCCGCGACGAGAGGTGCGGCCCGTTGGCCCGACCTGCAGGGCAGAGCGAAAGGGAGGCGA
>NW_011461111.1:0-515 GCF_000754665.1 Bison bison bison | reverse complement strand
CAAAAAACCGTCAGCTGGCCCTGTATACATACCTCATTAGAGATGGCTTTTGTTCAGCTAATGAAAAAAAAAATCGAGCATGGAATTGGTGTTAATTAGTTAAGCTGGATACAACTAAATCAACTACTTGACTAAATTGTACCTCTGAGTTTACGCTTTAGGAAGCAAAGCAACTACCTGTGACAAAAGCTATTTTCCCGCTTTCCAGGGGATGACACACACTTTGGGCCTCCAATCAGAGGTTTCTGCAACACTCCCTGAGATAAGTATTTTTTTTTCCTTTTAATAAAAGACAACTCACTAAATGTAGAATCAAATGCAAATTTTTAACTTAGGAGTGAAGGGTGAAATTAAATAGCTAGGGGGAAAAAAAAGATTTGACTTGGAAAACGTAGTCAGCACGTGTACCTAACTCACTGAAAACATTCAAAAATTAAAATAACCCCTATTCTTCCAAACACTCTTCTGAATTGCAAATCCCTGCCACCACGTTGCACCATCTGCCGCCCCCTCCC
>NW_011461110.1:0-512 GCF_000754665.1 Bison bison bison | reverse complement strand
AAATTCTTCCTGCATCTCAACCCTGGTTTACCTAGGTTCAACCTATGGACCTCAACGAAATGGTGCCTCTGGAAAGCCTTCCCTGACACCCAGGTTTTGTGGTGAGGGAAGAGGCCCCTCTAAAGGTTCTCAAAGGATCTGCCTGTGATGTATGATTAGAGTCGTCTCAGTGAAAGCAGGAACTCTGTGTCTTCTTCTCTCCGCCTTCTATTCCCTGAAACTTATTACATGCCTCCTAGCTCATCGTAGGTGCTCAGTATTTACTTAGTGTGTGAAAGACAGAAAAGCTCTTGGAAGCCTCAAGGGGTCACTTGGCTCGGCACTTTTGATCTCTTTGTATATTTGGCGATTCAATTCTTTCCTTTCCTGGGTTGATGGGTACACTATATTCGAGGCACAATCTAAGGCATGAAGACATATCCATACATAGAGGGTCTTGCTTTCAAGGAACTCGTACAGCAGATTTCTACAAGTTAGGGCTTTTCAAATGCTCTAGAAGCATGTGAACGTTC
>NW_011461109.1:0-510 GCF_000754665.1 Bison bison bison | reverse complement strand
GAAGGAGAGATGGCCTAGGCGACATTTATATGCTCATCAGAGATATCAAGAATAATAGTATGAGGATAGCTCAGTAGGAAAATTCGGTGGAGAAAAGAGACTGAGTAGCTTGGTTTACGGGGGAGACCAATCAAACTTCAAGACAAGAAGTTTGCACCTCTTACGTAGGCCGCAGGCGCCCTCTTGAAGAGCGGAAGGTGCCTCACCCTAGACACCTTCTCGAGTGGGTCTTAGTAGCCCAGGCATTATTAGGAAGCGTGGTGGTTTCTGCGCTCCAGATGGAGACTCGGCTGGAAGTTACAGGGAAGAATGACAAGGAACTTTATGAATTGGAGCTGTAAGGTAACTCTTTGACAGAGAGAGCGAGATGGTGGTGGGAGACAGCCCCCAGTGAAATCAGAGGTGAGAGCACAAAGCAATAAAGTAGGCAGACTCTGCTTATTTTGGGGGGCGGAGATGCTCGAGAATATCCGGGTGGACTTCTGAGGCTCGGTCCCACATTTGCATATG
>NW_011461108.1:0-512 GCF_000754665.1 Bison bison bison | reverse complement strand
GACAGGAGCTCATCAAATGCCTCCATACCGACACTGAAACCAAGCACCACACAAGGGCCAATAAGTTCCAGGGCAAGACATACCAAAATTCTCCAGCAACACAGGAACACAGCCCTGAGCTTCAAGATACAGGCTGCCCAAAGTCACCCCAAAACTATAGACATCTCACAACTCATTACTGGACATTTCATTGCACTCCAGAGAGAAGAAATACAGCTCCACACACCAGAACACTGACACAAGCTTCCCCTAAACCAGGAAACCTTGACAAGCCACCTGTACAAACCCACACACAGTGAGGAAACGCCACAATAAAGAGAATTCCACAAACTGCCAGAATACAGAAAGGACACCCCAAACTCAGCAATTTAAACAAGATGAAGAGACAGAGGAATACTCAGCAGATAAAGGAACAGGATAAATGCCCACCTAACCAAACAAAAGAGGAAGAGATAGGGAATCTACCTGATAAAGAATTCCGAATAATGATAGTGAAATTGATCCAAAATCTT
>NW_011461107.1:0-512 GCF_000754665.1 Bison bison bison | reverse complement strand
GGGTGCCAAGTACCGTTTCAACCTCCAATTCCTAACGTGGGACTTCTCCTGAGACGCTGGAGCGAAAGGGCTTCATCTTGCAATGACGGGATAACCACGTGGTTTTCCTCGAGTTGCGGCGGGATACTCGATTTACGACAGGGAATTCAGGATGCCTCTTGTGTTGGCCCAGGGACGTCCAATCTTCCATTCGAGTTGCTAAGGAAAGCTGGGTATTGTTCTCAAGTGACTGCAGGGTCAGTAGACCTCATCTAGGCTTGTGTCCAGAAACCAATGTTCCTCTCCAGGGGCGACAGAGATCTCGGGGTTGCATTCCAGACGCACCCGGGGAGACAGGCATTCATCTCGAGTGGAAGCAAAGAACCCCACTCTGCTCTCGAGTCGCGACGGGTATCTCTTGGATTTCAGTGGGTGGACTAAAGGGAGTCAAGCCTGCTGAGGCCTTTGGAGAGAGGTGGCGAGACTGGTCTCTAGGCCATGCAGGAGACGAAGGCCCTCATCTCGCGATGACG
>NW_011461106.1:0-511 GCF_000754665.1 Bison bison bison | reverse complement strand
TGCCCGGACACCTCTTGGAACTCCACCCTGTGAATGAAGTTAACACGAAGGGGTAGTGACTCGCCCGTGCATCGTCGGGAAAAATCCCCCAGGTTCCAATACCGCTCGACAAGTGGCCTGTCTCCCCGGGGAACACCTCGAGAGGCAAGCGGAGTTCCATGCCTCAACCCAAGACGAGGCCTGACTCTCCTTTCCCAAGTCTGCAGGGACCTTCCGATCAGAGTCTGAAATCAGAGGAACCGTGAGGTTCATGTCTCAACTGGAGATGAGGCCCTCTTTCAATGCACCAAACCCAGTGGAGTGCCGAGAGGCCCCTCCCACCTCCAGTTTCCCTGACTTCTCAGAGCCACCATGAGAAGCCCCCTGAGGTCACCTGCACAAGTCAAGGGAAGCCAGGGTGTTCTGCCTCAACCCGAGAAAGACCTCGAGAGACCTTCTTCAACACGTCTCGAGGCCAGATTCCCCTACTATGACTTGAGAGCAATGACGGGCTCCCCCTCGCCATTCGCAT
>NW_011461105.1:0-509 GCF_000754665.1 Bison bison bison | reverse complement strand
CCAACGAGGGGAAAAATTAGGGATCTGAGCCCAGGAAATGTTTTTCAAGGACAGCACTTTTTTAGGAAACGTCATATTCCTAACCTATTTTATTAAAACTAATCATCTTAGAATATTACAAGCTAAAATGACCCCTGCTGCTGCTACTAAATCGCTGCAGTCATGTCTGACTCTGTGCGACCCCATAGACAGCAGCCCACCAGGCTCCTCTGTCCCTGGGATTCTCCAGGCAAGAACACTGGAGTGGGTTGCCATTTCCTTCTCCAAAATGACCCCTAGTGCTAGGAAATAGATTCCTTAGGGTAAATTATAAGCGCCAATCTTATTTATATATACAGTAATGATAGCACATACATCTTATCACTGTAATACAAAAAGCTGCTTTAGCCAAAACAAAGACATAAAGCATACTATAAAGGCAATCTCTTTTCTTTTGCATATTAAGTATAGGAATATCTAATCCTCAGATCCACCCAAGGAACATTAGATTTTTGTCATTCAGAAGGGAC
>NW_011461104.1:0-525 GCF_000754665.1 Bison bison bison | reverse complement strand
GGGGAGAGAGGCCACTTGTCGAGCGGTATTTGGAACCTGGGGGTCTTTTCCGGACGATGCCCGGGCGAGTCACTGCCCCTTCGTGTTGACTTCATTCACAGGGTGGAGTTCGGAGAGGTGTCCGGGCATCGGGTTCTTACCAAGAGGGGACCGGGAAATCGGGGTGCTTCGCAATGTGGAAGCACCCACGAGGCCACGTCTGGAATGTCGTCGTGAGACCGGCCTCATCCTGAGGTGCGACCGGAAGGTCGGGAACCCCTTCCAGACAAAGCAGGGGAGTCGACCCTCCTGTGGAGATCAGGAAGGTAGAAGGGGCTCAGCGGAATGGTGCCGGAAAACCTCGGTGTTCCTCTCCAGGGAGACCGGGATGCCGGGGAACTTTGTGGGGGCGCATCAAGGGTGCCAAGTGCCGTTTCGACCTCCAATTCCTAACGTGGGACTTCTCCTGAGACGCTGTAGCGGGAAAGGGCTTCATCTTGCGATGACGGGGGAACCAAGAGGTTTTTCGCGAGTTGCGGCGGGATT
>NW_011461103.1:0-532 GCF_000754665.1 Bison bison bison | reverse complement strand
TGCCGGGGAACGTTTGTGGGGGCGCATCAAGGGTGCCAAGGACCGTTTCGACCTCCAATTCCTAACGTGGAACTTCTCCTGAGACGCTGTCGCGGGAAAGGGCTTCATCTTGCGATGACGGGGGAACCACGTGCTTTTTCTCGAGCTGCGGCGGGATTCTCGAGTTACGACGGGGAATTCAGGATGCCTCTTGTGTTGGCCCAGGGAAGTCCAATCTTCCATTCGAGGTGCGAAGGAAAGCTGGTGATTGCTCTCGAGTGACTGCAGGGCCAATAGACCTCATCTAGGCTTGTGTCCAGAAGCCAATGTTCCTCTCCAGGGGCGACCGGGATCTCGGGGTTTCATTCCAGACGCACCCGGGAAGACAGGCATTCATCTCGAGTGGAAGCAAAGAACCCCGCTCTGCTCTCGAGTCGCGACGGGTATCTCTTGGAGCTCACTGGGTGGACTAAAGGGAGTCAAGCCTCCTGAGGCGTTTGGAGAGAGGTCGCGAGGTTGGCCTCTAGGCCATGCAGGAGACGAAGGGCCTCAT
>NW_011461102.1:0-522 GCF_000754665.1 Bison bison bison | reverse complement strand
ACCCTGCATGCAGGCCTTAAAAAAATTACTAGTTCTTTGTTTAGCTTCGAATGTCTAGTAATAAAAATATTAAAATACTGTCTTTGCTTAGCCACAAACAGTTCATGGAGCACATGTAAGTTCTATATCAGGAGAACCTTAATTTAAACATTTCTTGGCTTTTGTGTATTTACATTGTTAATTGTAGCTAAATTACACAGAACACAGCATATTTAGCATGGATTTTTGTAGCTCAGCAATTTCCATCGGCCATAGTTATCATGTAGTGTTTGCTTATGGTGGTTAGTCAGCAGAAAGGTATCGAATTGCAGCTGATTAATTTCTGAGTCAGTGGTGAAATCACTTTCCAAGAATTCTATTTCTTGTTTTATAAAAAATTAGAAAAGAACATTATTTAGACCAGAAGTGGACAAACATTTTTTTGTAAAGGGCACAGTAATACGTCCCTTAGGCTTTGTGCACCATACAGTCCATGTCACACCTACTTGGCTGTGTAGCATGAAAAGAGCTGCCAATAATATG
>NW_011461101.1:0-560 GCF_000754665.1 Bison bison bison | reverse complement strand
AGGGTCCCTGCAGACTTGGGAAAGGAGAGTCAGGCCTGTCTTGTGTTGAGGCATGGAACTCCGCTTGCCTCTCGAGGTGTTCCCGGGGAGACAGGCCACTTGTCGAGCGGTATTTGGAACCTGGGGGTTTTTTCCCGACGATGCACGGGCGAGTCACTACCCCTTCGTGTTGACTTCATTCACAGGGTGGAGTTCGAAGAGGTGTCCGGGCATCGGGTTCTTATCAAGAGGGGACCGGGAAATCGGGGTCCTTCGGAATGTGGAACCACCCACGAGGCCACGTCTGGAATGTCGTCGTGAGACCGGCCTCATCCTGAGGTGCGACCGGAAGGTCGGGAACCCCTTCCAGACAAAGCAGAGGAGTCGACCCTCCTGTCCAGATCAGGAGGGTAGAAGAGGCTCAGAGGAAGTGGTGCCGGAAAACTTCGGTGTTCCTCTCGAGGGAGACCGGGATGTCGGGGCACTTTGTGGCTCGCATCAAGGGTGACAAGTACCGTTTCGAACTCCAATTCCTAAAATGGGACTTCTCCTGAGACGCTGTAGCGGCACAGTGCTACATC
>NW_011461100.1:0-552 GCF_000754665.1 Bison bison bison | reverse complement strand
TGGTATATGTCCTAAGTATAAATGAAGGTGAGTGGAAGACACGGTTGCCATATGGAATTTTGTTTTATTTTCTTAACTTCATTGGAAAGCATCTACTGTATAATTAAGGATTAGTATAATTTGCTCACTACAATTTTACTTGTCAATTATGCTCCTATTTCAGTACCTACAGCTGGGTTTATTTATTTATTTATTTTAGTTGTACTGATAAAATATCTTTAAGTACAGTCCTGTTTTCTTTGGCACTTTATGTAGTGTTCTACTTACTAAAAAATTTATTTAACCTAAAATAATTTTATTTAAAATTATATTCTAAATCTTTTCAACAGTTAAGAGATAGTTCCCAAACCTGGTACATTAGAAACACTTGTAAAACATAACAGATAAACAAAAGCATGCCTCAGTTCTGATTTAGATTCCTGGAATGGGAAGAATGATGGAGAAATCTACAAGAGTTTTAGATCAACAATTGTTGTTGTTCAGTCTCCCAGTCATGCCTGACTCTTTGCGACCCCATGGACTGCAACTTGCCAGGCCTCCCTGCTCCAGTGG
>NW_011461099.1:0-502 GCF_000754665.1 Bison bison bison | reverse complement strand
GCATCAAGGGTGCCAAGTACCGTTTCGACCTCCAATTCCTAACCTGGGACTTCTCCTGAGACGCTGTAGCGGGAAAGGCTTCATCTTGCGATGACGGGGGAACCACGTGGTTTTCCTCGAGTTGCGGCGGGATTCTCGAGTTACGACGGGGAATTCGGGATGCCTCTTGTGTTGGCCCAGGGAAGTCCAATCTTCCATTCGAGTTGCGAAAGAAAGCTGGGCATTGCTCTCGAGTGACTGCAGGGCCAACAGACCTCATCTGGGCTTGTGTCCAGAAGCCAATGTTCCTCTCCAGGGGCGACCGGGATCTCGGGGTTGCATTCCACTCGCACCCGGGGAGACAGGCATTCATCTCGAGTGGAAGCAAAGAACCCCGCTCTGCTCTCGAGTCGCGACGGGTATCTCTTGGAGCTCACTGGGTGGACTAAAGGGAGTCAAGCCTCCTGAGGCGTTTGGAGAGAGGTCGCGAGGTTGGCCTATAGGCCATGCAGGAGACGAAGGC
>NW_011461098.1:0-521 GCF_000754665.1 Bison bison bison | reverse complement strand
TGACCCAGTGTTTTCTAGCTAGCACTGAGCTCCCTGGCTGTGCTCCTATTGTCTTGCATCTTAACACCTCGCTGTTTTAGTTCCGTGAATCCTGCACCGTTTGAAATTTTAATTCTGACCAAGCATTGCAAAAACAGTCTTTTCAAAGCATCTGAATCTATAATTTAGGATCTCTTTTAAATATCATTGGCTAGTAAAAAAGAGAAATTGCAGCAGAGGGAGTGGGTTAATTGAAAGTTATAAAGAAGCCATTGAGTGAAAAGTAGCAAGAAGGAATGAAAGCAATTTCAGAGCATGTCAGTCATTATTTAGTCTATGCCCTCTGTGAGAGCCATATGGGGGCACTTTTTTCTCTTCTCATTTTCTTTTTGAGGGTTTGAATGCACCATGTTCTCTTCATTATTTACTGTCTGGTGTTCCTTGGTTGGTTGCCATATAAGCTGTACCTGATTTAATGTTTTAGAGCAAACTTTTTTTTTCCCAAACGAAAATTAAGCCATCCTTAAAAATCCATCCCCTGT
>NW_011461097.1:0-508 GCF_000754665.1 Bison bison bison | reverse complement strand
TGTATGAGCCTGAGTAGACTAGGACCGCGCCTGTTTTGAAGTACACGAGCGTTCTGCTCTCTGCCCTCGGGGAAACCTCCTTCTTTACCAGGCCTGAACCAGCGAGGGGATAGCCAAGTGGAGCCCCCGCCAGCTGTTCTGACCCAGTGTCACTCACTCCTGGACGGGCTAAAATAAGAATGACAACACCAAGTGTGGACAGGGATGTGGGGCAACTGGACCTGGCAGACGCCGCTGGCGGGAACGTAAACTCTTAGTAGCTGCTCTGGAAAACAGCTGGGCAATTTCATATAAAACTAGACATGTAGCTGCCGTACAGATGAGCAATTGTCTCCTGGGCATCTATCCCGTGAAATGAAGACCATCCACACAAAGACCTGCCTAGGAACGTTCATTGCAGCTTCTGTGACGGCCCAAAACTGGAATCAGCCCAGCCATCCTTTAAAAGGTGAGCATTAAGACAAGCTGGTTCCAAATTGGGAAAGGAGTCTGTCAAGGCTGTATATTG
>NW_011461096.1:0-543 GCF_000754665.1 Bison bison bison | reverse complement strand
CCCCTTCCTACCCTCCTGATCTGGACAGGGAGGGTCGACTCCCCTGCTTTTGTCTGGAAGGGGGTTCCCCGACCTTCCGGTCGCACCTCAGGATGAGGCCGGTCTCACGACGACATTCCAGACGTGGCCTCGTGGGTGGTTCCACATTCCAAGGACCCCCGATTTTCCCCTGTCCCCTCTTGATAAGAACCCGATGCCCGGACACCTCTTCGAACTCCACCCTGTGAATGAAGTCAAGTCGAATGGGTAGTGACTCGCCCGTGCATCGTTGGGAAAAAACCCCCAGGTTCCAAATACCGCTCGACAAGTGGCCTGTCTACCCGGGAACACCTCGAGGGGCAAGCGGAGTTCCATGTCTCAAACAAAACGAGGCCTGACTCTCCTTTCCCAAGTCTGCAGGGACCCTGGGATCGGAGTCTGAAATCCGAGGAACCCTGAGGTTCCTGCCTCAACTGGAGATGAGGCCCTCTTCCAATGCACCAAACCCAGTGGAGTGCCGAGAGGCCCTTCCCACCTCCAGTTTCCCTGACTTCTCAGGGCCAC
>NW_011461095.1:0-557 GCF_000754665.1 Bison bison bison | reverse complement strand
CAGGCCTCGTCTTGGGTTGAGGCATGGAACTCCGCTTGCCTCGTCGAGGGTGTCCCCGGGGAGAGAGGCCACTTGTCGAGCGGTATTTGGAACCTGGGGGTCTTTTCCGGACGATGCACGGGCGAGTCACTGCCCCTTCGTGTTGACTTAATTCACAGGGTGGTGTTCGGAGAGGTGTCCGGGCATCGGGTTCTTACCAAGAGGGGACCGGGAAATCGGGGTGCTTCGCAATGTGGAAGCACCCACGAGGCCACGTCTGGAATGTCGTCGTGAGACCGGCCTCATCCTGAGGTGCGACCGGAAGGTCGGGAACCCCTTCCAGACAAAGCAGGGGAGTCGACCCTCCTGTGGAGATCAGGAGGGTAGAAGGGGCTCAGAGGAAGTGGTGCCGGAAAACCTCGGTGTTCCTCTCCAGGGAGACAGGGATGCCGGGGAACTTTGTGGGGGCACATCAAGGGTGCCAAGTACCGTTTCGACCTCCAATTCCTAACGTGGGACTTCTCCTGAGACGCTGTAGCGGGAAAGGGCTTCATCTTGCGATGACGGGGGAACCACGT
>NW_011461094.1:0-544 GCF_000754665.1 Bison bison bison | reverse complement strand
CAAGCCTAGATGAGGTTTATTGGCCCTGCAGTCACTCGAGAGCAATCCCTAGCTTTCCTCCGCAACTCGAATGGAAGATTGGACTCCCTGGGCCAACACAAGAGGCATCCTGAATTCCCCGTCGTAACTCGAGAATCCCGCCGCAACCCGAGAAAAACCACGTGGTACCCCCGTCATCGCAAGATGAAGCCCTTTCCCGCTACGGCGTCTCAGGAGAAGTCCCACGTGAGTAATTGGAGGTCGAAACGGTACTTGGCACCCTTAATGCGCCCCCACAAAGTTCCCCGGCATCCCGGTCTCCCTGGAGAGGGACACCGAGGTTTTCCGGCACCACTTCCTCTGAGCCCCTTCTACCCTCCTGGTCTACACAGGAGGGTCGACTCCCCTGCTTTGTCTGGAAGGGGTTCCCGACCTTCCGGTCGCACCTCAGGATGAGGCCGGTCTCACGACGACATTCCAGACGTGGCCTCGTGGGTGCTTCCATGTTGCGAAGCACCCCGATTTCCCGGTCCCCTCTTGATAAGGACCCGATGCCCGGACAACT
>NW_011461093.1:0-535 GCF_000754665.1 Bison bison bison | reverse complement strand
GAAGAGGCTCAGAGGAAATGGTGCCGGAAAACCTCGGTGTTCCTCTCCAGGGAGACCGGGATGCCGGGGAACTTTGTGGGGGCGCATCAAGGGTGCCAAGTACCGTTTCGGCCTCCAATTCCTAACGTGGGGCTTCTCCTGAGACGCTGTAGCGGGAAAGGGCTTCATCTTGCTATGACGGGAGAACCACGTGGTTTTTCTCGAGTTGCGGCGGGATTCTCGAGTTACGACCGGGAATTCCGGATGCCTCTTGTGTTGGCCCAGGAGAGTCCAAACTTCCATTCGAGTTGCGAAGGAAACGCTGGGGATTGCTCGTCGACTGACTGCAGGGCCAACAGACCTCAGTCTGGGCTTGTGTCCAGAAGCCAATGTTCCTCTCCAGGGGCGACCGGGATCTCGGGGTTGCATTCCAGACGCACCCGGGGAGACAGGCATTCATCTCGAGTGGAAGCAAAGAACCCCGCTCTGCTCTCGAGTCGCGACGGGTATCTCTTGGAGCTCACTGGGTGGACTAAAGGGAGTCAAGCCTCCTGAG
>NW_011461092.1:0-806 GCF_000754665.1 Bison bison bison | reverse complement strand
GGAAGCGCCCCAGGCTGCATTCCCAAGCTGGTGCTTCCCCGCCCAGACTGAGCGCCGCACGGAGGGAATCAGGGTCCCGGTGCCCCTGGCTTGGCGAGGCGGCTCCACAGCCAGAGTGTTGCTCCGTTTGTGCCCAGAAAGCGCCTGCCAGACCGGGCCTTCCCTGGAGCTGTCCTCCCGCCTAGAGGCAGGTGGATGTGCTGTGCGGGCTTCCCCTGTGCGTTTGGGCTCCCGAGCACAGCCGCAGCACAGGGGAACCAGCCCATGATCAGTGAGCTCCGGGCAGTACTTTGGTCCCAGGTTTGGAGCCCAATGCCCGGAACGCGGGAGAGAAGAGGCTGGCTGCCGGCGGGTGCTTGCAAGCCTGTTCCTGGGAAGGACCGAGTGAGCTTCCACACCGGCGGAGCTCCAGCTCTGCGCCCAGGCGCGATAGCACAGAGCCGCGGCCGAGAGGCTGCTCTGGCCTGGGCGAGCCTCCCCAAGCCCTGCCCAGCTTCTAGCGTTCGCGCCCGGGAAGGAGCAGGCTGCGGGAGTGTGGGAGACGTGACTGGTGCCTGACTGGTGCCTCAGCTCAGCTCTCGCCTTCCCTTCGGACCTAGGAGCCAGGCGTCCTTGCAGAGGGCTTAGGGGCTGGGGGTGTGCACACTGCCAAAGCCTCCCGCAGGGAGAGCTCTTTCCGAGGGAAAGGAAGCGCCCCAGGCTGCATTCCCAAGCTGGTGCTTCCCCGCCCAGACTAAGCGCCGCACGGAGGGAATCAGGGTCCCGGTGCCCCTGGCTTGGGGAGGCAGCTCCACAGCCAGAGTGTC
>NW_011461091.1:0-521 GCF_000754665.1 Bison bison bison | reverse complement strand
GGCAGGAAACCCTGGCTTCCCTCGACTTGTGCAGGTGACCGTCAGGGGGCTTATCATGGTGGCTCTGAGAAGTCAGGGGAAACTGGGATTGGGGGGGGGCCTCTCGGGACTCCACGGGGTTTGGTGCATTGGAAGAGGGCCTCATCTCCAGTTGAGGCAGGAACCTCAGGGTTCCTCTGATTTCAGACTCCGATCGCAGGGTCCCTGCAGACTGGGGTCAGGAGAGTCAGGCCTCGGCTTGGGTTGAGGCATGGAACTCCGCTTGCCTCTCGAGGTGTCCCCGGGGAGAGAGGCCACTTGTCGAGCGGTATTTGTTACCTGGGGGTCTTTTCCGGACGATGCACGGGCGAGTCACTGCCCCTTCGTGTTGACTTCATTCACAGGGTGGAGTTCGGAGAGGTGTCCGGGCATCGGGTTCTTACCAAGAGGGGACCGGGAAATCGGGGTGCTTCGCAATGTGGAAGCACCCACGAGGCCACGTCTGGAATGTCGTCGTGAGACCGGCCTCATCCTGAGGTGCG
>NW_011461090.1:0-533 GCF_000754665.1 Bison bison bison | reverse complement strand
GTCCCCGGGGAGAGAGGCCACTTGTCGAACGGTATTTGGAACCTGGGGGTCTTTTCCGGACGATGCACGGGCGAGTCACTGCCCCTTCGTGTTGACTTCATTCACAGGGTGAAGTTCGGTGAGGTGTCCGGGCATCGGGTTCTTACCAAGAGGGGACCGGGAAATCGGGGTGCTTCGCAATGTGGAAGCACCCACGAGGCCACGTCTGGAATGTCGTCGTGAGACCGGCCTCATCCTGAGGTGCGACCGGAAGGTCGGGAACCCCTTCCAGACAAAGCAGGTGAGTCGACCCTCCTGTGGAGATCAAGAGGGTAGAAGGGGCTCAGAGGAAGTGGTGCCGGAAAACCTCGGGGTTCCTCTCCAGGGAGACCGGGATGCCGGGGAACTTTGTGGGGGTGCATCAAGGGTGCCAAGTACCGTTTCGACCTCCAATTCCTAACGTGGGACTTCTCCTGAGACGCTGTAGCGGGAAAGGGCTTCATCTTGCGATGACGGGGGAACCACGTGGTTTTTCTCGAGTTGCGGCGGGGTTC
>NW_011461089.1:0-507 GCF_000754665.1 Bison bison bison | reverse complement strand
CTTTTGTAATATGTCTATCTAGGTTGGTCATAACTTCCTTCCAAGGAGTAAGCGTCTTTAATTTCATGGCAGCAGTCACCATCTGTAGTGATTTTGGAGCCCAGAAAATAAAGTCTGACACTGTTTCCACTGTTTCCCCATCTATTTCCCATGAAGTGATGGGACCAGATACCATGATCTTCATTTTCTGAATGTTGAGCTTTAAGCCAACTTTTTCACTCTCCACTTTCACTTTCATCAAGAGGCTTTTTAGTTCCTCTTCATTTTCTGCCATAAGGGTGGTGTCATCTGCAAGCTTAAGACAAACATTTCCATAAGAAAAAGGCATTGGTTATCTCTAGGTTTGAGAATAGTCAACTTCAGGCGAAACCTGGTGTCATTATGGCAACACAGTATTTTAAGAAAAACCTCCTTTTAAATTTGTATAGAGAAGGAAAAAAATATCACTAGTTTGTTTCCTCCTGCTGCTTAAGAGAGATAAAAATGTCTGACACTTGCAGGCTATTT
>NW_011461088.1:0-513 GCF_000754665.1 Bison bison bison | reverse complement strand
GCTGGGGATTGCTCTCGAGTGACTGCAGGGCCAATAGACCTCATCTGGGCTTGTGTCCAGAAGCCAATGCTCCTCTCCAGGGGCGACCGGGATCTCGGGGTTGCATTCCAGACGCACCCGGGAGACAGGCATTCATCTCGAGTGGAAGCAAAGAACCCCGCTCTTCTCTCGAGTCGCGACGGCTGTCTCTTGGAGCTCACTGGGTGGACTAAAGGGAGTCAAGCCTCCTGAGGCGTTTGGAGAGAGGTCGCGAGGTTGGCCTCTAGGCCATGCAGGAGACGAAGGCCCTCATCTCCGCGATGACGGGGGAGTCTCGGGGTGGTTCTCGAGCGGCGGCCCCAGGGTGCGGTTTCTCACGAGGTACGACGGCGAGGTCAGTGAGCCTCTCGTGGGGCGCCAGGGAAGTCGGGTCTCCATGCGAGTGGCGAGGGGGAGCGCGTCATTGCTCTCGAGTCATGGTAGGGGAACCTGGCCTCGAGACGCGTGGAAGAAGGTCTCTCGAGGTCTTTCTCG
>NW_011461087.1:0-520 GCF_000754665.1 Bison bison bison | reverse complement strand
GTCGGACACGACTGAGTCGACTTCACTTTCACATTTCACTTTCATGCATTGGAGGAGGACATGGCAACCCACTCCAGTGTTCTTGCCTAGAGAAGCCCAGGGACTGCGGGGCCTGGTGGGCTGCCGTCCATGGGGTCACACAGACTCGGACACGACTGAAACGACTTAGCAGCAGCAGCAGCAGCAGTGCATAGATATCAAAAGGGTTGAGAACAGTCAGGTAGGATCACACAAGTCACCGTGAAACAATAATACTTCTCCACTTAGCCAAAGCTAACAAAAGATTTCTGTTCTAGGTCAACCTAGAAGAGATCACGGAAGAGGTAAAGAAACTTAAAATCCATTAGCAAAGGCAGTTCAACCTCTCAAGAAACCTTGTGCTAGGCACAACACTCTTTTCTGGGGGTCCACTTTCCCTACAACCTCCTTATCCCATTCTGTACCCATTCCTTTGCTTCTCCCATCCTGAAACTGCCACCTGGAAGAAAGAACGACGTCATTTGCCTTCAGAATATGCGAT
>NW_011461086.1:0-509 GCF_000754665.1 Bison bison bison | reverse complement strand
CCTCCAGTAGTGTTTTTAATTTCTATTTATTGTCATTATTCATTATATATTGTACTCTTTTTATTTCTTCTAGGTCCTTGTTAAACCTTCTTGCATCTTCTCAATCCTTGTCTCCAAGCTATTTATCTGTGATTCCATTTTAATTTCTAAGATTTTGGATCAATTTCACTATCATTATTCGGAATTCTTTATCAGGTAGATTCCCTATCTCTTCCTCTTTTGTTTGGTTTGTGGGCATTTATCCTGTCCTTTATCTGCTGGCTATTCCTCTGTTTCTTCATCTTGTTTAAATTGCTGAGTTTGGGGTGTCCTTTCTGTATTCTGGCAGTTTGTGGAGTTCTCTTTATTGTGGCTTTTCCTTGCTGTGTGTGGGTTTGTACAGATGGCTTGTCAAGGTTTCCTGGTTAGGGAAGCTTGTGTCGGTGTTCTGATGGGTGGAGCTGTATTTCTTCTCTTTGTTCAGTCGCGCTGTGGGGAGGGAGGGAGGGATGCTGCAAACAAATAACACT
>NW_011461085.1:0-501 GCF_000754665.1 Bison bison bison | reverse complement strand
AAATTCTTGAGCAATCTACCCCCAAAACCAGAGTCTGCCTACTTTCTGCTTTGTGCTTTCACCTACACCTCTGACTTTACGGGGGGCTGTCCCCCACGACCTCTCTGAAAAAAAGAGTTAGCTTACAGCTCCAGTTAATAATTCCTGGGTGTGACAGTGTTTAACCTACAAACTCCTTTGGAAATCCTCTAGCCTGCCTGAATAGGTTTTTCCGGCCACATGTGATTGTTCAGAGCCTCCCAACTGTGAGAGGCAGGAGATGTTCTAAACTGTCTAAACACAGATTCTTTTGAGTCGTTAAAAGATTGATTAGAAATTGTATTGGTGAAGGGATTTTCACTTGTTGGGCCAATGTTTGCTGCTAAGTTTCCATATCCCTTACCTGCTGTGTCCCTGGCAGTGTATTGATTAATATAGTTGGTGTAAGTAGTAGCTTTAATGTTTGTAACCTGGGACCCTTGAGTTAATTCTTTTTCTTGTTATAGCCCACCACACCTTTGC
>NW_011461084.1:0-509 GCF_000754665.1 Bison bison bison | reverse complement strand
ATGAGCCAGGCGTCCTTGCAGAGGGCTTAGGGGCTGGGGGTGTGCACACTGCCAAAGCCTCCCGCAGGGAGAGCTCTTTCCGAGGGAAAGGAAGCGCCCCAGGCTGCCTTCCCAAGCTGGTGCTTCCCCACCCAGACTAAGCGCCGCACGGAGGGAATCAGGGTCCCGGTGCCCCTGGCTTGGGAGGCAGCTCCACAGCCAGAGTGTCGCTCCCGTTTGTGCCCAGAAAGCGCCTGCCAGACCGGGCCTTCCCTGGAGCTGTCCTCCCGCCTAGAGGCAGGTGGATGTGCTGTGCGGGCTTCCCCTGTGCGTTTGGGCTCCCTAGCACAGCCGCAGCGCAGGGGAACCAGCCCATGATCAGTGAGCACCGGGCAGTACTTTGGTCCCAGGTTTGGAGCCCAATGCCCGGAACGCGGGAGAGAAGAGGCTGGCTGCCGGCGGGTGCTTGCAAGCCTGTTACTGGGAAGGACCGAGTGAGCTTCCACATCGGCGGAGCTCCAGCTCTGCGC
>NW_011461083.1:0-545 GCF_000754665.1 Bison bison bison | reverse complement strand
ACCCACGAGGCCACGTCTGGAATGTCTTCGTGAGACCGGCCTCATCCTGAGGTGCGACCGGAAGGTCGGGAACCCCTTCCAGACAAAGCAGGGGAGTCGACCCTCCTGTCCAGATCAGGAGGGGAGAAAGGGCTCAGAGGAGGGGGTGCCGGAAAACCTCAGTGTCCTCTCGAGGGAGACCGGGATTTCGCGGAACTTTGTGGGTCCGCATCAAGGGTGCCAAGTGCCCTTTCGACCTCCAATTCCTAACGTGGGACTTCTCCTGAGACGCTGTAGCGGGAAAGGGCTTCATCTTGGGATGACGAGGGAGCCACGGGGTTTTTCTCGAGTTACGGCGGGATTCTCGAATTACGACGGGGAATTCAGGATGCCTCTTGTGTTGGCCCAGGCAAGTCCAATCTTCCATTCGAGTTGCGAAGGAAAGCTGGGGATTGCTCTCGAGTGACTGCAGGGCCAATAGACCTCATCTAGGCTTGTGTCCAGAAGCCAATGTTCCTCTCCAGGGGCGACAGGGATCTCGGGGTTGCATTCCAGACGCACCCGGG
>NW_011461082.1:0-527 GCF_000754665.1 Bison bison bison | reverse complement strand
TACAACCCATGGACTGCGGCCCATCAGGCTCCTCTGTCCGTGGCATTTCCCAGGCGAGGATACTGGGAGTGGGTTGCCATTTCCTTCTCCGGCGGGATCTTCCCGACCAAGGGATCAAATCCCAGTCCCTGCGCGCGGATGCCTTGCCATCTGAACCAGGACATTGCTAATCCCTAGGCAAAATACAAAGAATAGAGCTCGTGTTCTACTAAATGGAAAGATGATTTCAAAAACAGAAGCTGTCCTTTGTTGGTATATTTGAATCTTTATGTAGTTTTCGTTGATTTTTACTGTTAAGGCTAACTGAACAAGGCAAGAGAGAAACCCCAGAATTGAAAAGCAATTGACGGTTTTGAAAGAAACATGTGCAGGTGAAGCTCTCTTCCTTTTTGAGAGATGGTTAAATGCAAAATCTTGATTCAACACATATGACTTTTGTGCACTTTATTTCAAATCTCCATGACAAAACCCTAAGGCGTCCAGGAAGAAAGGAGTAGAGGGGCAGACACAAAGAGCAACCTTTCCCC
>NW_011461081.1:0-542 GCF_000754665.1 Bison bison bison | reverse complement strand
AGAGGAACACTGGCTTCTGGACACAAGCCTAGATGAGGTCTATTGGCCCTGCAGTCACTCGAGAGCAATCCCCAGCTTTCCTTCGCAACTCGAATGGAAGATTGGACTTCCCTGGGCCAACACAAGAGGCATCCTGAATTCCCCGTCGTAACTCGAGAATCCTGCCGCAACTCGAGAAAATCCACGTGGTTCCCCCGTCATCGCAAGATGAAGCCCTTTCCCGCTATAGTGTCTCAGGAGAATTCCCACGTTAGGTATTGGAGGTCGAAACGGTACTTGGCACCCTTGATGCGACCCACAAAGTTCCCCGACATCCCGGTCTCCCTCGAGAGGAACACCGAGGTTTTCCGGCACCACTTCCTCTGAGCCCCTTCTACCCTCCTGATCTGGACAGGAGGGTCGACTCCCCTGCTTTGTCTGGAAGGAGTTCCCGACCTTCCGGTCACACCTCAGGATGAGGCCGGTCTCACGACGACATTCCAGACGTGGCCTCGTGGGTGGTTCCACATTCCGAAGGACCCCGATTTCCCGGTCCCCTCTTG
>NW_011461080.1:0-527 GCF_000754665.1 Bison bison bison | reverse complement strand
GGCCTAGAGACCCAATCTCGCGACCTCTCACCAAACGCCTCAGGAGGCTTGACCCCTTGAGTCCACCCAGTGAGCTCCAAGAGATACCCGTCGCGACTCGAGAGCAGCGCGGGGTTCTTTGCTTCCACTCGAGATGAATGCCTGTCTCCCCAGGTGCGTCTGGAAAGCAACCCCGAGATCCCTGTCGCCCCTGGAGAGGAACATTGGCTTCTGGACTCAAGCCTAGATGAGGTCTATTGGCCCTGCAGTCACTCGAGAGCAATCCCCAGCTTTCCTTCGCAACTCCAATGGAAGATTGGACTTGCCTGGGCCAACACAAGAGGCATCCTGAATTCCCCGTCGTAACTCGAGAATTCCGCCGTAACTCGAGAAAAACCACGTGGCTCCCGCGTCATCGCAAGATGAAGCCCTTTCCCGCTACAGCGCCTCAGGAGAAGTCCCACGTTAGGAATTGGAGGTCGAAAGGGCACTTGGCACCCTTGATGCGACCCACAAAGTTCCCCGAAATCCCGGTCTCCCTCGAGAGG
>NW_011461079.1:0-509 GCF_000754665.1 Bison bison bison | reverse complement strand
ACGAGGCCACGTCTGGAATGTCGTCGTGAGACCGGCCTCATCCTGAGGTGTGACCGGAAGGTCGGGAACCCCTTCCAGACAATGCAGGGGAGTCGACCCTCCTGTCCAGATCAGGAGGGTAGAAGGGGCTCAGAGGAAGTGGTGCCGGAAAACCTCGGTGTTCCTCTCGAGGGAGACCGGGATGTCGGGGAACTTTGTGGGTCGCAAAAGGGTGCCAAGTACCGTTTCGACCTCCAATACCTAACGTGGGACTTCTCCTGAGACACTGTAGCGGGAAAGGGCTTCATCTTGCGATGACGGGGAACCACGTGGATTTTCTCGAGTTGCGGCAGGATTCTCGAGTTACGACGGGGAATTCAGGATGCCTCTTGTGTTGGCCCAGGGAAGTCCAATCTTCCATTCGAGTTGCGAAGGAAAGCTGGGGATTGCTCTCGAGTGACTGCAGGGCCAATAGACCTCATCTAGGCTTGTGTCCAGAACCCAGTGTTCCTCTCCAGGGGCGAAAGGGA
>NW_011461078.1:0-527 GCF_000754665.1 Bison bison bison | reverse complement strand
ATCAGAGATATCAAGAATAATAGTATGAGGATAGCTCAGTAGGAAAATTCGGTGGAGAAAAGAGACTGAGTAGCTTGGTTTACGTGTGAGACCAATCAAACTTCAAGACAAGAAGTTTGCACCACTTACGTAGGCCGCAGGCGCCCTCTCGAAGAGCGGAAGGTGCCTCACCCTAGACACCTTCTCGAGTGGGTCTTAGCAGCCTAGGCATAATTAGGAAGCGTGGTGGGTCCGCGCTCCAGATGGAGACTTGACTGGAAGTTACAGGGAACAATGAAAAGGAACTTTATGAATTGGAGCTCTAAGTTAAGTCTTTGACAGAGAGAGCGAGATGTTGGTGGGGGACACCCCCAGTGAAATCAGAGGTGAGAGCACAAAGCAATAAAGTAGGCAAACTCTGGTTATTTTGGGGGGGGGAGATGCTCGAGAATATCCGGGTGGACTCCTGAGGCTCGGTCCCGCATTTGCGTATTCCGAGCCTCCTTCCTCATGACCTTTGTCCAGAGTGGAATGCCTCACCGGCTCCG
>NW_011461077.1:0-502 GCF_000754665.1 Bison bison bison | reverse complement strand
AGTGATGTTGAGCATCTTTTCATGTGCTTGTTAGCCATCTGTATGTCTTCTTTGGAGAAATGTCTATTTAGTTCTTTGGTCCCATTTTTTGATTGGGTCTATTTATTTTTCTGGAGTTGAGCTGTAGGAGTTGCTTGTATATTTTTGGGATTAGTTGTTTGTCAGTTGCTTCATTTGCTATTATTTTCTCCCATTCTGAAGGCTGTCTTTTCACCTTGCTAATAGTTTCCTTTGATGAGCAGAAGCTTTTAAGGTTAATTAAGTCCCATTTGTTTATTTTTGCTTTTATTTCCAATATTCTGGGAGGTGGGTCATAGAGGATCCTGCTGTGATGTATGTCGGAGAGTGTTTTGCCTATGTTCTCCTCTAGGAGTTTTATAGTTTCTGGTCTTACGTTTAGATCTTTAATCCATTTTGAGTTTATTTTTGTGTATGGTGTTAGAAAGTGTTCTAGTTTCATTCTTTTACAAGTGGTTGACCAGATTTCCCAGCACCACATGTT
>NW_011461076.1:0-512 GCF_000754665.1 Bison bison bison | reverse complement strand
ATATGTTGGAATTTTTTAATAGTTTTTTCTCCTGTAATTGAGATCTAATCTTACTGCATTGTGGTCAGAAAAGATGCTTGGAATGATTTCTATTTTTTTGAATTTACCAAGGCTAGCTTTATGGCCCAGGATGTGATCTATCCTGGAGAAGGTTCCATGTGCGCTTGAGAAAAAGGTGAAATTCATTGTTTTGGGATGAAATGTCCTATAGATATCAATTAGGTCTAACTGGTCTATTGTATCGTTTAAAGTTTGTGTTTCCTTGTTAATTTTCTGTTTAGTTGATCTATCCATAGGTGTGAGTGGGGTATTAAAGTCTCCCACTATTATTGTGTTATTGTTAATTTCTCCTTTCATACTTGTTAGCATTTGTCTTACATACTGCGGTGCTCCCGTGTTGGGTGTATATATATTTATAATTGTTATATCTTCTTCTTGGATTGATCCTTTGATCATTATGTAGTGACCTTCTTTGTCTCTTTTCACAGCCTTTGTTTTAAAGTCTATTTTAT
>NW_011461075.1:0-504 GCF_000754665.1 Bison bison bison | reverse complement strand
ACTTTATATGCAGAGTACATCATGAGAAACGCTGGACTGGAAGAAACACAAGCTGGAATCAAGATTGCCGGGAAAAATATCAATAACTTCAGATATGCAGATGACACCACCCTTATGGCAGAAAGTGAAAAGGAACTCAAAAGCCTCTTGATGAAAGTGAAAGAGGAGAGTGAAAAAGTTGGCTTAAAGCTCAACTTCAGAAAACAAAGATCATGGCATCCGGTTCCATCACTTCATGGGAAATAGATGGGGAAACAGTGGAAACAGTGTCAGACTTTATTTTTGGGGGCTCCAAAATCACTGTAGATGGTGGCTGCAGCCATGAAATTAAAAGATGCTTACTCCTTGGAAGGAAGGTTATGATCAACCTAGATAGCATATTGAAAAGCAGAGACATTACTTTGCCAACAAAGGTTCGTCTAGTCAAGGCTATGGTTTTTCCTGTGGTCATGTATGTGAGAGTTGAACTGTGAAGAAGGCTGAGCGCCGAAGAACTGATGCTTT
>NW_011461074.1:0-544 GCF_000754665.1 Bison bison bison | reverse complement strand
GATAAAACAATCTACATTAAAGATGAAAGTTTACTCTACAGTGAGGGTCACTCAGAGAGGTTCACAGGGTTACATGGAGAAGAGAAGAGGGAGGAGGGAGTTAGAGGTGACCCAAATGAGACGAGGTGAATCAATAGTGGAGAGAGTGGGCTAGCCAGTAGTCACTTCCTTATGTGCACTCCACAACTGGACCACTCAGAGATGTTCACGGAGTTATACAGAGAAGAGAAGAAGGAGGAAGGTGACAGAGGTGGCCAGAAGGATAAAAGGGGGGAATGAAAAGGAGGGAGACAGATCCAGCCAGTAATCAGTTCCCTAAGTGTTCTCCACCGTCTGGAACACACAGAAATTCACAGAGTTGGGTAGAGTAGAGAGGGGTTAGGGAGGAGACACAGGCGACCTGGTGGAGAAAAAGGAGAGTCCAAAGGGAGAGAGAGCAGTCAAGCCAGTAATCTCGCTCCCTAGTGAAAAATGGGTCCTGAAGATTGGGTTCTTAAAGGTACAAAATTGGTAACAAATACATAAAAGCAAAAATTAAAAACCT
>NW_011461073.1:0-783 GCF_000754665.1 Bison bison bison | reverse complement strand
GGAGCCACCAGCGCGGTGAACCAAGAGCTCGTCCGCCCCGCCCCTTCGCCCTCCCGAGGCCCCCCTTGCCCCCACGCCGCCCTCCAAGCACAGGACCTTCCGGAGGGAGCAGACGAGCGACATGCAGGCACACGGACAGACACACAGACGCTCGCAGGCACCCACGCCACGGGAGACAGCCGGCCGGCGCAAGCGCGGCAGCCAGGGCCCCAGCCATAGCACCCGTGGGAGGCCGGGGGTCAGGAGAGACAGAGACAGAAAGAGATGAAGGTTCAGAGACACACTCCCAAGACGGCGCGAGGCAGATGCAGACAGAGACAGACAGACAGACAGACACGAGCGCGCAGGCACACACGGGGAGGGAGAGACAGAGAGAGGGAGACACCGAGCGACTGACAGAGAGACGGAGAACGGGAGACGGACAGGGGACAGGGGGATGGCATCCGCTCCGAGATAGACACACTGGCACAGACCGTGACACACCTCAGAGAGAGGCCGTGCGGCAGAAGCAGCTTCCCTAAGGGAGGGGGCGTCAGCCTTGGGCCGGCGGGCCCCGGCCGGACGCAGTGCCCTGGGGCTGGCAATCACCCGTGGGGACCCCCGGACTTCCTCGCATCCGAGGTCTCAAAGGTCCCCTTCGGCTTGGCCACCTACGGCGAGACCCAGCCCCCGCCCCCAGGCCAGAGGGTGAGTGCGGGAGAGTGTGTGTGTGAGTGTGTCGGTGGGCGACGGGTGGGGTCTGGTCGACGTGGGGGCCGGGGGGAACCCAGAATGGAGGGGGAC
>NW_011461072.1:0-551 GCF_000754665.1 Bison bison bison | reverse complement strand
GCCCTTTCCCGCTACAGCTTCTCAGGAGAAGTCCCACGTTAGGAATTGGAGGTCGAAACGGTCCTTCGGCACCCTTGATGCGCCCACCAAGTTCCCCGGCATCCCGGTCTCCCTGGAGAGGAACCCCGACGTTTTCCGGCACCACTTCCTCTGAGCCCCTTCTACCCTCCTGATCTCGACAGGAGGGTCGACTCCCCTGCTTTGTCTGGAAGGGGTTCCCGACCTTCCGGTCGCACCTCAGGATGAAGACGGTCTCACGACGACATTCCAGATGTGGCCTCGAGGGTGCTTCCACATTGCGAAGCACCCCGATTTCCCGGTCCCCTCTTGGTAAGAACCCGATGCCCGGACACCTCTCCGAACTCCACCCTGTGCATGAAGTCAACACGAAGGGGCAGTGACTCGCCCGTGCATCGTCCGGAAAAAACCCCCAGGTTGCAAATACAGCTCGACAAGTGGCCTCCCTCCCCGGGGACACCTCGAGAGGCAAGCGGAGTTCCATGCCTCAACCCAAGACGAGGCCTGACTCTCCGTCCCCAGTCTGCAGGGAC
>NW_011461071.1:0-538 GCF_000754665.1 Bison bison bison | reverse complement strand
TTACTCTCAGCGATGCAGCCCGCGCCGCGCTCCCTGCCCAGCCCCCGCTTGCTAATGGAGGATGCAGGCGTCTGCGCTGCCTCTCCGCTGGGGAGTTACCGTATGGCTCGCAATCTGCGAGTTTTAATTGTTTATTATTTTTTCTCCCCGTTATGTTGCCCTCTGTGCTTCCAAAGCTCGGCACAGATTTGGCAGTGAGAAGGTTTCCTGGTGTTTGGAAACTTCTCTCTTTTTAAGATTCCCTTCCCGGGACGGAACTCTGTCCCTCCCTCTTTTGTCTCTTTTTTTTTGTCTTTAATATTTTTTCCTACCTCCTTTCGAAGAGTTGGGTTGCTTTTCTGGGTGCCTGATGTCCTCTGCCGGCATTCAGAAGTTGTTTTGTGGAATTTACTCGACGTTTAAATGTTCTTTTGATGAATTTGTGGGGGAGAAAGTGTTCTCCCCGTCCTACTCCTCCGCCATCTTGGCTCCTCCCCCCCAAACATGCCTGTTCTTATCCACACATCCAAGAGGAAATCCTTCCAGGATCCAGATCACC
>NW_011461070.1:0-562 GCF_000754665.1 Bison bison bison | reverse complement strand
GAACAAGGCCCGCACTTTATTTTTCAAAGTAGTTTTTATACCTTAAGTTATGCATAGAGGATAATGGGGGAAGGGGTAGACTCCTGCAGCAAACCAGGCTTTCTTCCTGCAAACTTACCATATGCAAAAGCTTAGGTGATTTGCATCATCTTCTGGCCCGGAGGCCTGTTAACATTTTAAGACCTTTTCTTCAGAAAACTTATTTTTCTCTAAAGGTGGTTGGTCAGGAGCCACCCTACCAAAAAAGCATTAGATAAAGTTGCATTCCTACAGAGCAAAGGTGTGGTGGGCTATAACAAGAAAAAGAATTAACTCAAGGGTCCCAGGTTACAAACATTAAAGCTACTACTTACACCAATTATATTAATCAATACACTGCCAGGAACACAGCAGGTAAGGGATATGGAACCTTAGCAGCAAACAATGGCCCAACAAGTGAAAAACCATTCACCAATATAATTTCTAATCAATCTTTTAACTACTCAAAAGAATCTGTGTTTAGACAGTTTAGAACATCTCCTGCCTCTCACAGTTGGGAGGCTCTGAACAATCACATGTGGCC
>NW_011461069.1:0-574 GCF_000754665.1 Bison bison bison | reverse complement strand
GTTAAACAGACCTGGGTCTGATTCTCTGTTCACCACCTACTGTCTGTATAACTCGGGGCAAAGCAAAGTGAGCCTCATTTTCTTCATCTGTAAAATAAGCTAAAACCCACCCCCTTACCATATTGTTATGGGTTTAATTGAGCAAACCTGTTAAGTGCCTGACATATAAAATACTCCCAGTAAATGTCACTCTCCCCCTAGTCCCTGTCCCAGTGTACTGAAAAAGATTATATGGTGTTACCATTTTTAGTGAGTTTAGTTTAGTTTAGTTAGTTTAAACAAACTATAGTTTAGTTTAGTTTAGAATAACTGGATATTCTTCTGTAAGAAAAACTATATCTTCAGAAGAAATGAATCATAGTTTTTCTTACAGAAGAATATCCAGTTATTTCATGATGGCATTTGCACCTCCAAAAAACACAAATGGTCCCAAAATGCAGACAAAGATGAGTACCTGGACACCCCTAAACCATCAGCTTTTGAATGACCGGGTGAGTAATAGGAACTATTGTCTTAGTTGAAATCATACTTTGAAGGAAAAAAAAGCATTAAAATTTTGGTAATCAAAACATGA
>NW_011461068.1:0-533 GCF_000754665.1 Bison bison bison | reverse complement strand
CAGGCTCTACTACAAAGCCACAGTTATCAAGACAGTATGGTACTGGCAAAAGACAGAAATATAGATCAATGGAACAAATAGAAAGCCCAGAGATAAATCCATGCACATATGGATACCTTATCTTTGACAAAGGAGGCAAGAATATACAAGGGATTAAAGACAATCTCTTTAACAAGTGGTGCTGGGAAAACTGGTCAACCACTTGTAAAAGAATGAAACTAGAACACTTTCTAACACCATACACAAAAATAAACTCAAAATGGATTAAAGATCTAAACATAAGACCAGAAACTATAAAACTCCTAGAGGAGAACATAGGCAAAACACTCTCTGACATACATCACAGCAGGATCCTCTATGACCCACCTCCCAGAATATCGGAAATAAAAGCAAAAATAAACAAATGGGACCTAATTAAACTTAAAAGCTTCTGCAAATCAAAGGAAACTATCAGCAAGGTGAAAAGACAGCCTTCAGAATGGGAGAAAATAATAGCAAATGAAGCAACTGACAAACAACTAATCTCAAAAATA
>NW_011461067.1:0-515 GCF_000754665.1 Bison bison bison | reverse complement strand
GGATTTGTGACAGAGTCAGTCAAGGAAATCAAGAAAGAGACTGTGCATAAGACATGAAAGGGTGGGAGGGGGTGCAGAGTCCCAAAATACAGATCTTGGAAAAACCCAAGAGCTAACAGACCCTACAGCAGAGGAATTAACAAAATACCACTTGATGGAGATGAATGGTTCCCAACCAGAGCTGGATGATGAGGAACAAGATGTAGAAGAAGCGGTGCCAGAAAACAAATTGACATTAGACAATCTGGCAGAAGCATTCTGAGGACTCAAGACTGCTTTTGACTCTTGTATGGCGTGGACCCTTCTATGATAAAGGCACTGAAAAGAAAGCAAGTGGTGGAAGGAGGACTGATAACACACAGAAACGTTTTTAGAGAAATGCAAAAGCAAAATCTTCAGACAGAAATTACAATGTATTTCCATAACGGTACACTGAGTGTGCCTGCTTCCCCTGCCTCCCCTTCCACCTCCTCCACTCTTCCATCCCTGCCACTCATCAAGGTCAACCCCTCCTC
>NW_011461066.1:0-547 GCF_000754665.1 Bison bison bison | reverse complement strand
GGTGGGTTCCGCGCTCCAGATGGAGACTCAGCCAGAGTGGGAGAGAGAGCGACATGGGGAGACCAGTATTTCGAGAAACTGATCCCAATTCTTTATTTTCCAGAGTTCTGTTTTTATACACTGAGATGTTATACAAAAGTCACGTGGGAACAGCAGTCCTGACTTTTATTAAAGTCAGGTGCTTCACACAAATGTATACAGAGGTCTTAGGGGTGTTACATCATCTTCTGGCCAGGGGGGCCTGCTGACAATTTACGACCCTCTCCTTGTGACAGCGGTCAGTCAATCAGGACACTTATTTCTCCAGGGCTGATTATTCTCAAAACAGATGCCACCCAAGTAAAGTTACATTCCTACAGGGTGAGGGTGTAGTGGGTTTTAGTTAAGGAAAGAATTTACTTAGCCTAAGGTCTAACGTGATTAATATCAAAGGTTAATACTTATTTCTTCTATATATTCATTAATGTGTGTAAGGGCAGGGGATATGGAGACTTAGCAACAAACATTGGCTCAACAAATGAAAAACCCTTCATCAACACAATTTCTA
>NW_011461065.1:0-511 GCF_000754665.1 Bison bison bison | reverse complement strand
GTCAAGCCTCCTGAGGCGTTTGGAGAGAGGTCGCGAGATTGCTCTCTAGGCCATGCAGGAGACGAAGGCTCTCATCTCGCGATGACGGGTGAGTCTCGGGGTTGTTCTCGAGCGGAGGCCCCAGTGTGCGGTTTCTCACGAGGTACGACGGCGAGGTCAGTGAGCCTCTCGTGGGGCGCCAGGGAAGTCGGGTCTCCATGCGAGTGGCGAGGGCAAGCGCGTCATTGCTCTCGAGCCATGGTAGGATGCCGGGGACCAGCTCCGGCTGATCCAGGGTATTCGAAGGAGAGACAGCGTAGGCGAAGATCAGGAAACAACTGCTTAATTAAATGTTAATTAATGATATAAAGAGTAATAGAATGAGGATAGCTCAGTGAGGAAATTCAGTGGAGAAAAGAGGCTGAATAATTCAGCCAGAAGTTAAGAGAAAGAACGACATGGTGAGACCAAGTTTCGGTGAACAAGGCCCGCACTTTATTTTTCAAAGTAGTTTTTATACCTTAAGTTATGC
>NW_011461064.1:0-521 GCF_000754665.1 Bison bison bison | reverse complement strand
GAACCTGGACTGGCAACACGTTTCCTACATGATATTTTTACATGTTTCATTGCCCATTCTCCCAAATCTTCCCACCCTCTCCCTCTCCCACAGAGTCCATAAACTGTTCTGTACATCAGTGTCTCTTTTGCTGTCTCGTACACCGGGTTATTGTTACCATCTTTCTAAATTCCATATATATGTGTTAGTATACTGTATTTATGTTTTTCCTTCTGGCTTATAGCAGGTTAAACAGACCAAGACAGCAAGTCACTCAATGTTTTATGCACAGAAGAGGCATGGTCAGAGTACAGCTGGGAGGAGGTTGGGAATAAAGCCAAGAGTCAACCATGGTTGGGGTCAGTTGGGTTTATTGCAGTAATCTAGATGAGGTATGATACAGGCCTGAAAACAGGCTGGGTGGAGGGCTGAAGGAAGAGAGGATAAAATACTTCGTGAGGCATTTCCAGTGGTTTGCTAGAAGTGGCTTGTACTAATTTGTGGTAGTTGATTCTATACCTGTCTTCTCAATTTCATGATCT
>NW_011461063.1:0-509 GCF_000754665.1 Bison bison bison | reverse complement strand
AAGCCGGAGTTCCATGCCTCAACCCAAGACGAGGCCTGACTCTCCTGTCCCCAGTCTGCAGGGACCCTGCGATGGGAGTCTGAAATCAGAAGTACCCTGCGGTTCCTGCCTCAGCTGGAGATGAGGCCCTCTTCCAATGCACCAAACCCAGTGGAGTCCCGAGAGGCCCCTCCCACCTCCAGTTTCCCTGGCTTCTCAGAGCCACCATGAGAAGCCCCCTGAGGTCACCTGCACAAGTCGAGGGAACCCAGGGTTTCCTGCCTCAACCCGAGAAAGATCTCGAGAGACCTTCTTCAACACGTCTCGAGGCCAGATTCCCCTACCATGGCTCGGGAGCAGTGACGCGCTCCCCCTCGCCACTCGCATGGAGACCCGACTTCCCTGGCGCCCCACGAGAGGCTCACTGTCCTCGCCGTCGTACCTCGTGAGAAATCGCACACTGGGGCCGCCGCTCAAGAACAACCCCGAGATTCCCTCGTCATCGAGAGTTGAGGGCCTTCTTCTCCTGC
>NW_011461062.1:0-521 GCF_000754665.1 Bison bison bison | reverse complement strand
TGTTTCCTACTGTTTTCCCATCTATTTCCCATGAAGTGATGGAAACCGATGCCATGATCTTAGTTTTCTGAATGTTGGCCTTTAAGTCAACTTTTTGAGGTATGACCTAAATCCAATCCTTTATGATTATATAGTAGAAGTGAGAAATAAATTTAAGGGACTAGATCGGATAGAGTGCATGATGAACTATGGACAGAGGTTTGTGACATTGTACAGGAGACAGGTCACGACTATCCTCATGGAAAAGAAATGCAAAACAGCAAAATAGGTGTCTGTGGAGGCCTTAAAAATAGCTGTGAAAAGAAGAGAAGTGAAAAAGAAAGGAGAAAAGGAGTGATATAAGCATCTGAATGCAGTGTTCTCAAGAGTAGCAAGGAGAGATAAGAAAGCCTTCCTCAGCGATCAATGCAAAGAAATAGAGGAAAGCAAAAGAATGGGAAAGACCATCCCCTCAAGAAAATTAGCGATACTGAAGGAACATTTCATGCAAAGATGGGTTCTATAGAGGACAGAAATTTTAC
>NW_011461060.1:0-539 GCF_000754665.1 Bison bison bison | reverse complement strand
AAAAGACATGCATTTCCACATCATGTAACAAAAACTACAGAAAATTTGTGACCTAAAGATCCAAACTAAAGAAATATTATAGGCTCTCTTTGGGCAGAAGAAACATCACCCTAGGTGGAGCCACACAGATACAGGAAAGACGAATGACATTTGTGAATATGGAGGAAAATTTAAATGAGTATTGACTATATAACACAATGATAATAATTTCCTTCGGGGATTTATATATATAGAGTATAAAAATGCATGACAATAAATGTGGAAGGAGTTTATGGAATCAAAGTGTCTCAAAGCCCCATAACTGAGCAGTTTTAGGAACTAATTAACTAATATTAGACTGTGAAAAGGCAAAAATGTACATTGTAATCTGAAGGGTGAACACTACAAGAATAGCAAAAGAATGTTTACCTAGATAACCATGCAAAGTAATGATTTGATAGTTAAAAAATATTCACCATATCAAAGGAAAAGAAAGCAAAAGGAACTTACGAGAGGCAACAATAAATACACAATAATATGATATACACAAACCAAATTAT
>NW_011461059.1:0-508 GCF_000754665.1 Bison bison bison | reverse complement strand
TGTTCGGTCGCCACCTGCCGGGGACCAGCCCCAACTGATCCAGGGTATTCGAAGGAGAGATGGCCTAGGCGACCATTTATATGCTAATCAGAGATGTCAAGAAGAATAGTATGAGGAGACCTCAGTAGGAAAATTTGGTGGAGAAAAGAGACTGAGTAGCTTGGTTTACGCAGAAGACCAATCAAACTTCAAGACAAGAAATTTGCACCACTTACGTAGGCCGCAGGCGCCCTCTCGAATAGAGAAAGGTGCCTCACCCTAGACACCTTCTCGAGTGGGTTTTAGCAGCCCAGGCATAATTAGGAAGCGTGGTGGGTTCCGCGCGCCAGATGGAGACTCAGCTGGAAATTAAAGGGAAGAATTACAAGGAACTTTATGAATTGGAACTGTAAGTTAACTCTTTGACAGAGAGAGCGAGATGGTGTTGGGGGACAACCCCCAGTGAAATCAGAGGTGAGAGCACAGAGCAATACAGAAGCAGACTCTGGTTTTTTGGGGGGGAGATGCT
>NW_011461058.1:0-552 GCF_000754665.1 Bison bison bison | reverse complement strand
ATCCCGAATTCCCCGTCGTAACTCGAGAATCCCGCCGCAACTCGAGAAAAACCACGTGGTTCCCCCGTCATCGCAAGATGAAGCCCTGTCCCGCTACAGCGTCTCAGGAGAAGTCCCACGTTAGGAATTGGAGGTCGAAACGGTACTTGGCACCCTTGATGCGCCCCACCAAGTTCCCCGGCATCCCGGTCTCCCTGGAGAGGAACACCGAGGTTTTCCGGCACCACTTCCATTGAGCCCCTTCTACCCTCCTGATCTCCACAGGAGGGTCGACTCCCCTGCTTTGTCTGGAAGGGGTTCCCGACCTTCCGGTCGCACCTCAGGATGAGGCCGGTCTCACGACGACATTCCAGACGTGGCCTCGTGGGTGCTTCCACATTGCGAAGCACCCCGATTTCCCGGTCCCCTCTTGGTAAGAACCCGATGCCCGGACACCTCTCCGAACTCCACCCTGTGAATGAAGTCAACACGAAGGGGCAGTGACTCGCCCGTGCATCGTCCGGAAAAGACCCCCAGGTTCCAAATACCGCTCGACAAGTGGCCTCTCTCCCC
>NW_011461057.1:0-532 GCF_000754665.1 Bison bison bison | reverse complement strand
AGAAATTGTATTGGTTGAATGGTTTTTTCACTTGTTGAGCCATTGTTTGCTGCTAAGTTTCCATATCCCTTACCTGCTGTGTCCCTGGCAGTGTATTGATTAACATAACTGGTGTAAGTAGTAGCTTTAATGTTTGTAACCTGGGACCCTTGAGTTAATTCTTTTTCTTGTTATAGCCCAACACACCTTTGCTCTGTAGGAATGCAACTTTATCTAATGCTTTTTTGGAGGGTGGCTCCTGACCAACCACCTTTAGAGAAAAATAAGTTTTCTGAAGAAAAGGTCTTAAAATGTTAACAGGCCTCCGGGCCAGAAGATGATGCAAATCACCTAAGCTTTTGCATATGATAAGTTTGCAGGAAGAAAGCCTGGTTTGCTGCAAGACTCTACCCCTTCCCCCATTATCCTCTATGCATAACTTAAGGTATAAAAACTACTTTGAAAAATAAAGTGCGGGTCTTGTTCACCGAAACTTGGTCTCACGATGTCGTTCTTTCTCTAAACTTCTGGCTGAATTATTCAGCCTCTTTTC
>NW_011461056.1:0-526 GCF_000754665.1 Bison bison bison | reverse complement strand
TGAAAAACCCTTCACCAACACAATTTCTAATCAGCCCATTATACTTATACTAATAGTTTTCTACTTCTCTAAAGAACCTGTTTTTAGAGGGTTTAAAGCATCTCGTGCCTCTCACGGTTGGGAGGCTGTGAGCAATCACATGTGGCCGGAGGAGCCTGTCAGGCAGGCTAGAGAACCTTCAGAGGAGTTTGTAGGTTAAAACACTCTTGTCACACCCAAGAGTTTTTATTGACTGGAGCTCTAGGTTAACTCCTTCTCCGAAAGAGGTGGTGGGGGACAGCCCCCCGTAAAGTCAGAGGTGTAGGTAAGAGCACAAAGTAGTAAAGTAGGCAGGCTCTGGTTATGGGGGTAGACGCTTCGAGGATTTCCAGGGGGACTCCTGAGGCTTGATCCCGCCTTTGCGTATGTCGAGCCTCCTTCCTCATGACCTTTGCCATGGGCGGAGTACCTCACTCTGGCCCCCAACAGGCCCTCAAGTCGCGATGACGGTTGAGGCTCGGGGTTGTTCTCGAGCGGCGGGCCCCCG
>NW_011461055.1:0-507 GCF_000754665.1 Bison bison bison | reverse complement strand
ATTGATGAGTCAATTGCTTGTTGCCAAGTTTTCACATCCCCTGTAATTGTATCCTGAATATGTATTAATTAAGTGGTATGTAGAAAAATAAGTAGTGGCCTTGGTGTTAGTAACTTTAGACCCTTAAGGTAATAAATTCTTTCCTTTGTTGTAAACCCATTACACATCCGCCCTATAGGAATGCAATTTTATCTTTGGAAGATGACGCCAAACCTTAAAATAATTACTCTTAGAGAAAATAAAGTCTTTGTTGATAAGTCCTTGTCAAGAGTCATAAAATGTTAGTAGGCCTTCTGGCCAGAAGATGATGTAAATCACCTAAACCATTTGTATACGATAAATTTGCAGGAAAGAAACCCTGGTTTTTGATAAGAATCAAAGACTGCTGACTTTGCATCCCCTATTATCCTCTATGTGTAACTTAGGGTATAAAAGCCCCTGTTAAAAATAAAGCTACGGGCCTTGCTCACCAATGCTTGGTCTCCCCATGTCATTCTTTCTTTTAAC
>NW_011461054.1:0-505 GCF_000754665.1 Bison bison bison | reverse complement strand
CTTGCCTGGAAAATCTCATGGACGGAAGAGCCTGGTAGGCTGCAGTCCATGGGGTCGCTCAGAGTCGGGCACGACTGAGCGACTTCACTTTCACATTTCACTTTCATGCATTGGAGGAGGACATGGCAACCCACTCCAGTGTTCTTGCCTGGAGAACCCCAGGGACTGCGGGGCCTGGTGGGCTGCCGTCCATGGGGTCACACAGACTCGGACACGACTGAAACGACTTCGCAGCAGCGGCAGCAGCAGCAGCAGCAGCAGCAGTGCATAGATATCAAAAGGGTTTAGAACAGTCAGGTAGGATCACACAAGTCACCGTGAAGCAATACTTCACTTAGCCAAAGCTAACAAAAGATTTCTGTTCTAGGTCAACCTAGAACAGATCACGGAAGAGGTAAAGAAACTTAAAATCCATTAGCAAAGGCAGTTCAACCTCTCAGGAAACCTTGTGCTAGGCACAACACTATTTTCTGGGGGTCCACTTTCCCTACAACCTCCTTATCCC
>NW_011461053.1:0-511 GCF_000754665.1 Bison bison bison | reverse complement strand
TGAGGGCCTTCGTCTCCTGCATGGCCTAGAGACCCAATCCTCGCCACCTCTCTCCAAACGCTCAGGAGGCTTGACTCCCTTTTGTCCACCCAGTGAGCCCCAAGAGATACACGTCGCGACTCGAGAGCAGAGCGGGGTGCTTTGCTTCCACTCAAAATGAATGCCTGTCTCCCCGGGTGCGTCTGGAATGCAACCCCGAGATCCCTGTCGCCCCTGGAGAGGAACATTGGCTTCTGGACAGAAGCCTAGATGAGGTCTATTGGCCCTGCAGTCACTCGAGATCAATCACCAGCTTTCCTTCGCGTCTTGAATGGAAGATTGGACTTCCCTGGGCCAACACAAGAGGCATCCTGAATTCCCCGTCGTAACTTGAGAATCCCGCCGCAACTCGAGAAAAACCACGTGGTTCCCCCGTCATCGCAATATGAAGGCCTTTCCCGCTACAGCGTCTCAGGAGAAGTCCCACGTTAGGAATTGGAGGTCGAAACGGGTGGGCACCCTTGATGCGACC
>NW_011461052.1:0-518 GCF_000754665.1 Bison bison bison | reverse complement strand
TCAGGCGCACTTCAGGCTTAGGAGACAGCAGTTGAAGGGGGTTACTAAGGTTAGTTGTCTTATTTCTTGTTTTTTGTTTTTTTTTTTTCTTTTTTTCATTTTCTCTACTCGTTTTCTTTCATTTGGTATGGCATGCAGGCTCCCCTGAGTTCTGAGCAGGAGAGGTGAAAGTGAAGTTGCTCAGTCGTGTCTGACTCTTTGTGACCCCATGGACTGTATCCTACCAGGCTCCTCTGTCCATGGGATTTTCCAGGCAATAGTACTGGAGTGGATCGCCATTTCCTTCTCCAGGGGATCTTCCCAAACCAGGGATTGAACCCAGGTCTCCCACATTGTAGACAGACACTTTACCGTCTGAGCCACCCGGAAGTCCCTGGTGGAGCAGGAGAGGGAGGAGATGTAAATGTGGAAAGTCTTACTTGAAGTGAATCTGGTATCGATGCCCTCTGGATGTAGCTAATTCAAAATGATGATGGTTTTTGTTGTTTTTGATGTTGCTGTGATAATGGAGTTTTTAG
>NW_011461051.1:0-521 GCF_000754665.1 Bison bison bison | reverse complement strand
ACGTGGTTTTTCTCGAGTTGCGGCGGGATTCTCGAGTTACGCGGGGAATTCGGGATGCCTCTTGTGTTGGCCCAGGGAAGTCCAATCTTCCATTCGAGTTGCGAAGGAAAGCTGGGGATTGCTCTCGAGTGACTGCAGGGCCAACAGACCTCATCTAGGCTTGAGTCCAGAAGCCAATGTTCCTCTCCAGGGGCGACCGGGATCTCGGGGTTGCATTCCAGACGCACCCGGGGAGACAGGCATTCATCTCGAGTGGAAGCAAAGAACCCCGCTCTGCTCTCGTGTCGCGACGGGTCTCTCTTCGAGCTCACTGGGTGGACTAAAGGGAGTCAAGCCTCCTGAGGCGTTTGGAGAGAGGTCGCGAGGTTGGCCTCTAGGCCATGCAGGAGACGAAGGCCCTCATCTCCGCGATGACGGGGGAGTCTCGGGGTGGTTCTCGAGCGGCGGCCCCAGGGTGCGGTTTCTCACGAGGTACGACGGCGAGGTCAGTGAGCCTCTCGTGGGGCGCCAGGGAAGTCGGG
>NW_011461050.1:0-560 GCF_000754665.1 Bison bison bison | reverse complement strand
ACATCAATCCAGACAGACAAGACAAGACATCTTCCAGTTTTCGCCTGAGATGGAAAGATTTCTTTGAGCCGGTTTTTTCTGGGGAGTGGGGGGTGGGGCTGGCGGCCAGGCAGGCTTTGGGAAGGAGCTCATGGTTTGGAATTGCATATGAAAAGAACCAGCTTTCCGGGTTCCAAGGAATCAAGTTTCCTTGGAAACCAACTTTGTCCGGTTCTATAGAATATCATGGCCCTCCTAGGTCAGGTCATCTTTCCTTTCCGTAGCCCTCGATGGATCCCTGACTTCTAGACAGCTTGGATTGCCTCTGTGGGCTGGATGGATTGTCCTCCCGTTTCACCGGGCGGCGGGAGCGAGGTCCCAGAGGCTCTCCTGGAACCGGGCGTGGGGGCGGGTCTCACCGGGAGCCCGTCTTGAAGGTGGGCAGCGCACCGGGAGCGCGCCCGTGGCGGGGCGAAGCCGGGCGGCGCGGGTCGGGAATCGGGTCGTGGCGGGGATGGGGGGCGGTCCCAGTTGTGCTCCGGGGATCCCCCACTGCGGCTGGGAAGGCACCGGGAGCATGG
>NW_011461049.1:0-551 GCF_000754665.1 Bison bison bison | reverse complement strand
GGCCTGCCTCTCCTGTCCCCAGTCTGCAGGGACCCTGCGATCGGAGTCTGAAATCAGAGGAACCCTGAGGTTCCTGCCTCAACTGGAGATGAGGCCCTCTTCCAATGCACCAAACCCCGTGGAGTCCCGAGAGGCCCACCCCCCCCTCCTCCCGTTTCCCTGACTTCTCAGAGCCACCATGAGAAGCCCCCTGAGGTCACCTGCACAAGTCGAGGGAAGCCAGGGTTTCCTGCCTCAACCCGAGAAAGACCTCGAGAGACCTTCTTCAACACGTCTCGAGGCCAGGTTCCCCTACCATGACTCGAGAGCAATGACGCGCTCCCCCTCGCCACTCGCATGGAGACCCGACTTCCCTGGCGCCCCACGAGAGGCTCACTGACCTCGCCGTCGTACCTCGTGAGAAACCGCACCCTGGGGCCGCCGCTCGAGAACCACCCCGAGACTCCCCCGTCATCGCGGAGATGAGGGCCTTCGTCTCCTGCATGGCCTAGAGGCCAACCTCGCGACCTCTCTCCAAACGCCTCAGGAGGCTTGACTCCCTTTAGTCCACC
>NW_011461048.1:0-531 GCF_000754665.1 Bison bison bison | reverse complement strand
GTTCCCGGGGAGACAGGCCACTTGTCGAGCGGTATTTGGAACCTGGGGGTCTTTTCCCGACGATGCTCGGGCGAGTCACTGCCCCTTCGTGTTGACTTCATTCACAGGGTGGAGTTGGAAGAGGTGTCCGGGCATCGGGTTCTTATCAAGAGGGGACCGGGAAATCGGGGTCCTTCGGAATGTGGAACCACCCACGAGGCCACGTCTGGAATGTCGTCGTGAGACCGGCCTCATCCTGAGGTGCGACCGGAAGGTCGGGAACCCCTTCCAGACAAAGCAGAGGAGTCGACCCTCCTGTCCAGATCAGGAGGGTAGAAGAGGCTCAGAGGAAGTGGTGACCGGAAAACTTCGGTGTTCCTCTCGAGGGAGACCGGGATGTCGGGGCGCTTTGTGGGTCGCATCAAGGGTGACAAGTACCGTTTCGAACTCCAATTCCTAAAGTGGGACTTCACCTGAGACGCTGTAGCGGCACAGGGCTACATCTTGCGATGACGGGGGAACCACGTGGTTTTTCTCGAGGTGTAGCAGGAT
>NW_011461047.1:0-543 GCF_000754665.1 Bison bison bison | reverse complement strand
GAGGCATGGAAATCCGCTTGCCTCTCGAGGGTGTCCCCGGGGAGGAGGCCACTTGTCGAGCGGTATTGGAACCTGGGGGTCTTTCCGGACGATGCACGGGCGAGTCACTGCCCCTTCGTGTTGACTTCATTCACAGGGTGGAGTTCGGGAGAGGGTGTCCCGGGGCATCGGGTTCTTACCAAGAGGGGACCGGGAAATCGGGGTGCTTTGCAATGTGGAAGCACCCACGAGGCCACGTCTGGAATGTCGTCGTGAGACCGGCCTCATCCTGAGGTGCGACCGGAAGGTCGGGAACCCCTTCCAGACAAAGCAGGGGAGTCGACCCTCCTGTGGAGATCAGGAGGGTAGAAGGGGCTCAGAGGAAGTGGTGCCGGAAAACCTCGGTGTTCCTCTCCAGGCAGACCGGGATGACGGGGAACTATGTGGGGGCGCATCAAGGGTGCCAAGTACAGTTTCGACCTCCAATTCCTAACGTGGGACTTCTCCTGAGACGCTGTAGCGGGAAAGGGCTTCATCTTGCGATGACGGGGAACCACGTGGTTT
>NW_011461046.1:0-507 GCF_000754665.1 Bison bison bison | reverse complement strand
CAGAAATAGTCAAGAATAATAGTATGAGGAGAGCTCAGTAGGAAAATTCGGTGGAGAAAAGAGACTGAGTAGCTTGGTTTACGCGGAAGACCAATCAAACTTCAAGACAAGAAGTTTGCACCACTTACGTAGGCCGCAGGTGCCCTCTCGAATAGCGAAAGGTGCCTCACCCTAGACACCTTCTCGAGTGGGTCTTAGCAGCCCAGGCATAATTAGTAAGCGTGGTGGGTTCCGAGCTCCAGATGGAGACTCAGCTGGAAGTTAAAGGGAAGAATGACAAGGAACTTGATGAATTGGAGCTGTAAGTTAACTCTTTGACAGAGAGAGCGAGATGGTGGTGGGGGACAGCCCCCAGTGAAATCAGAGGTGAGAGCACAAAGCAATACAGTAGGCAGACTATGGTTTTTTTCGGGGGGAGATGCTCGAGAATATCCGGGTAGACTCCTGAGGCTCGATCCCGCATTTGCGTATGCCGAGCCTCCTTCCTCATGACCTTTGTCCAGAGTG
>NW_011461045.1:0-558 GCF_000754665.1 Bison bison bison | reverse complement strand
AGAGAGGCCACTTGTCAAGCTGTATTTGGAACCTGGGGTTTTTTTCTGGACGATGCACAGGCGAGTCACTGCCCCTCCGTGTTGACTTCACTCACAGGGTGCAGTTGGCAGAGGTGTCCGGGCATCGGGTACTTATCAAGAGGGGACCGGGAAATCGGGGTCCTTCGGAAAAGTGGAACCACCCACGAGGCCACGTCTGGAATGTCGTCGTGAGACCGGCCTCATCCTGAGGTGCGACCGGAAGGTCGGGAACCCCTTCCAGACAAAGCAGGGGAGTCGAACCTCCTGTCAAGATCAGGAGGGTAGAAGGGGCTCAGAGGAAGTGGGGCCGGAAAACCACGGTGCTCCTCTCGAGGGAGACCGGGATGTCGGGGAACTTTGTATGTCGTCTCAAGGGTGCCAAGTACCGTTTGGACCTCCAATTGCTAACGTGGGACTTCTCCTGAGACGCTGTAGCGGGAAAGGGCTTCATCTTGCGATGACGGGGGACCCACGTGGTTTTTCTCGAGTTGCGGCGGGATTCTCGAGTTACGACCGGGAATTCAGGATGCCTCTTGT
>NW_011461044.1:0-506 GCF_000754665.1 Bison bison bison | reverse complement strand
GGTTGAGCAGCATTATTCGTCACTGCTCAGCTCCATGCTTATAGCCTGCTGATTGCGTGGTTCGTGTCTGCTCAGCTCTTTGAGTATTGCCTCCTGAGGTCCCTGTTCGGGCGCCACCTGCCGGGGACCAGCCCCAGCTGATCCAGGGTATTCCAAGGAGAGATGGCCTAGGCGACTATTTATATGCTAATCAGAGATGTCAAGAATAATAGAATGAGGAGAGCTCAGTAGGAAAATTCGGTGGAGAAAAGAGACTGAGTAGCTTGGTTTACGCGGGAGACCAATCAAACTTCAAGACAAGAAGTTTGCACCACTTCCGTAGGCCGCAGGCGCCCTCTCAAATAGCCGAAGGTTCCTCACCCTAGACACCTTCTCGAGTGGGTCTTAGCAGCCCAGGCATAATTAGTAAGCGTGATGGGTTCCGTGCTCCAGATGGAGACTCAGCTGGAAGTTAAAGGGAAGAATGACAAGGAACTTTATGAATTGGAGCTCTAAGTTAACTCTTT
>NW_011461043.1:0-543 GCF_000754665.1 Bison bison bison | reverse complement strand
TGCGGCCGGGGTCGCGTCGCGTCGCGTCGCTCGGCGGCGGAGGCTCCGGGCCGAGCTCGGGCGTTTGGGCGGCCGGCGCTGTCGGCGTCCCCGGCGGCCGGCGACAGCGACCCGTCCTCGGGACGTTCGAGCCGGTTGTCGGGAGCCACCTGGCGGCCGCTTGTATATTGTCCCTCCCCCTCCGGAGCTTCGGCGAGCCCTTCAGGAGGGTTGTGACTCAGCCGCCGGGCCCGAGGCAGAGCTCTCAGACACCGGCTATGCTGGCGGCGACAGTCCCGGTGGCGCCGAGGCCTAGGGACGTCCTGCTGTCGCCGGAGATTGGTTCTCTAGGTTTCTGAGGAGGGTGATCGTCGCGGCGCTCCGGGGCCGGGCTCTGGGGTGGCCGGACCGGGTCGACCAGCATCTCCCCGTGCCCCTGTGGCCGCGGAGAAGGACCGGCCGGACCCTCCCTGGGCCGGGCCGCCGCGGTGGGCAGGGAGAGGGTCTTCCCTGCCCGGAGCGCCTGGACTCGGGCTCGGCGGTCCGGACTCCTCCTGGGCCGCC
>NW_011461042.1:0-591 GCF_000754665.1 Bison bison bison | reverse complement strand
TCCTAGGTCAGGTCATCTTTCCTTTCCGTAGTCCTCGTTGGATCCCTGAATTCTAGGACAGGCTTTGGATTGCCGTCTGTGGGCTGGATGGATTGTCCCCCGTTTCACCGGGCGGCGGGAGCGAGGTCCCAGAGGCTCGTCCTGGGAACCGGGCGTGGGGGCGGGGCTCACCGGGAGCCCGTGGTGAAGGTGGGCAGCGCACCGGGAGCGCGCCCGGGGCGGGGCGAAGCCGGGCGGCGGGGGTCGGGAATCGGGTCGTGGCGGGGATGGGGGGCGGTCCCAGTTGTGCTCCGGGGATCCCCACTGCGGCTGGGAAGGCACCGGGAGCATGGCAGGGGCGGGGCGGCGCGGGGCGGGGGTCGGCTCCTGGCGGGGGTGGGGGAGGGCTTCCCCGTTGTCCTCTCGGGGGTCGCCGTGGCGGCTGGGAACGCCCACTGCGTGCGCTCCTGGGTCCCCAAGGATCGGCATCCAGTGGGCGCGGCCGAGGGGTGCGGACCACAGGTCAGGGAACTGGGACTGCGTGGAGCAGGGAACCACGTAGTCCGCCCTCTGTTGGCACAACCTGGCGGTCGCAGAAAGGCCTCGTCCTTT
>NW_011461041.1:0-521 GCF_000754665.1 Bison bison bison | reverse complement strand
GCAGCAGTAGCAGCAGCAGCAGAGCTTTTGAACTTGCAAATAACATGAAATACCAAAATACGTTGTTACTTTTCCTTTCTCCACCTCTCTCTTTCTCTCTCTCACACACACATACATAATTTTACATGTTAAAACACTTATATGAAAAACAGGTACTATATTTTTAAATAACATCTCAATATTTAAACAAAGCTGTACTTCATGTATTTAAAACAAAAACACATAAATTACACATTGGTTGCCCTATATTTGATATTATTGAATAATTCTAAAATTTGAATTTTTTGTTTTTAATGGGGTTTTTAACTTTGACTGAAATACTTGCTTCAGACTTACTGAAAGTAGAATAACTTTTTTTTTTTTTGGCCTCCTACTTTTAGATTTGGGAGATGATGGTTCAGAATCAGATGTGTTCACAGTAATGGATGCTACTTCCACCAATCCTGTTGAAGGGGTTCCAGTGATACCTGAAAAAAAACTCTTGTTTCAGGAGGTAATTCTTCTAGATGCTTAGGCTTCTT
>NW_011461040.1:0-523 GCF_000754665.1 Bison bison bison | reverse complement strand
AATGCAACTTTATCTAATTGCTTTTTTTGGAGGGTGGCTCCTGACCAACCACCTTTAGAGTAAAAATAAGTTTTACTGAAGAAAAGGTCTTAAAATGTTAACAGGCCTCCGGGCCAAAGATGATGCAAATCACCTAAGCTTTTGCATATGGTAAGTTTGCAGGAAGAAAGCCTGGTTTGCTGCAAGACTCTACCCTTCCCCCATTATCCTCTATGCATAACTTAAGGTATAAAAACTACTTTGAAAAATAAAGTGCGGGCCTTGTTCACCGAAACTTGGTCTCACCACGTCGTTCTTTCTCTTACCTTCTGGCTGAATTATTCAGCCTCTTTTCTCCATTGAATTTCCTCACTGAGCTATCCTCATTCTATTACACTTTACATCCTTAATTAACATTTAATTAACCAGTTGTTTCCTGATCTTCGCCTACGCCGTCTCTCCTTCGAATACCCTGGATCAGCCGGGGCTGGTCCCCGGCACCCTACCATGGCTCGAGAGAAATGACGCGCTCGCCCTCGCCACT
>NW_011461039.1:0-530 GCF_000754665.1 Bison bison bison | reverse complement strand
GAAAAATGAGTATACTATCCAAAAGCAATTTATAGATTCAACGTGATCCCTATCAAGCTACCAATGGTATTCTTCACAGAGCTAGAACAAATAATTTCACAATTTGTATGGAAATACAAAAAACCTAGAATAGCCAAAGCTATCTTGAGGAAGAAGAATGGAACTGGAGGAATCAACGTACCTGACTTCAGGCTCTACTACAAAGCCACAGTTATCAAGACAGTATGGTACTGGCACAAAGACAGAAATATAGATCAATAGAACAAAATAGAAAGCCCAGAGATAAATCCACGCACATATGGACACCTTGTCTTTGACAAAGGAGGCAAGAATATACAATGGATTAAAGACAATCTCTTTAACAAGTGGTGCTGGGAAATCTGGTCAACCACTTGTAAAAGAATGAAACTAGAACACTTTCTAACACCATATACAAAAATAAACTCAAAATGGATTAAAGATCTAAACGTAAGACCAGAAACTATAAAACTCTTAGAGGAGAACATAGGCAAAACACTCTATGACATACA
>NW_011461038.1:0-554 GCF_000754665.1 Bison bison bison | reverse complement strand
ACTCTCACTACTACTATTCAACATAGTTTTTGGAAGTTTTGGCCACAGCAATCAGAGCAGAAAAAGAAAAAAAAGGAATACAGATTGGAAAAGAAGAAGTAAAACTCTCACTGTTTGCAGATGACATGATCCTCTACATAGAAAACCCTAAAGACACCACCAGAAAATTACTAGAGTTAATCAATGAATATAGTAAAGTTTCAAGATATAAAATTAATACACAGAAATCCCTTGTATTCCTATGCACTAACAATGAGAAAATAGAAAGAGAAATTAAGGAAACAATTCCATTCACCATTGTGATGAAAAAAATAAAATAGTTAGGAAAAAATCTACCTAAAGAAACAAAAGACCTATATATAGAAAGCTATAAAACACTGATGAAAGAAATCAAAGAGGACACAAATAGATGGAGAAATATACCTTGTTCATGGATTGGAAGAATCAATATAGTGAAAATGAGTATACTACCCAAAGCAATCTATAGATTTAATGTAATCCCTATCAAGCTACCAATGGTATTTTTCACAGAACTAGAACAAATAATTTCGCAA
>NW_011461037.1:0-500 GCF_000754665.1 Bison bison bison | reverse complement strand
ACCCCCGTGGCCTGCAGGACGCCGGGCTTCCGTGTCCATCACCAACTTCAGGGGCTTGCTCAAACTCATGTCCATCGAATCAGTGATGCCATCCAACCATCTTATGCTCTGTCGTCCCCTTCTCCTCTGCCTTCAATCAAGAGTCTCATAGGCAGATATTTTCGAGTGTAATTAGTGTTCATAGTTTATCTAAAAGCTCATATCACATTTAATTTTTCGTTTTGTTCCTGTTCTATCGATGTCTTTCTCGGGTTGAGGCAGGAAACCCTGGCTTCCCTGGACTTGTTCAGGTGACCTCAGGGGCTTCTCATGGTGGCTCTGAGAAGTCAGGGAAACTGGAGGTGGAAGGGGCCTTTCGGGACTCCACTGGGTTTGGTGCATTGGAAGAGGGCCTCAGCTCCAGTTGAGGCAGGATCCTCAGGGTTCCTCAGATTTCAGACTCCGATCGCAGGGTCCCTGCAGACTGGTGACAGGAGAGTCAGGCCTCGTCTTGGGTTGAG
>NW_011461036.1:0-507 GCF_000754665.1 Bison bison bison | reverse complement strand
GTGCCAAGTACCGTTTCGACCTCCAGTTCCTAAAGTGGGACATCTCCTGAGAGTCTGTAGCGGAACAGGGCTTCTTCTTGCGATGATGGGGAACCACGTGGTTTTTCTCGAGTTGCGGCGGGATTCTCGAGTTACGACGGGGAATTCGGGATGCCTCTTGTGTTGGCCCAGGGAAGTCCAATCTTCCATTCGAGTTGCGAAGGAAGCTGGGGATTGCTCTCGAGTGACTGCAGGGCCAACAGACCTCATCTAGGCTTGTGTCCAGAAGCCAATGTTCCTCTCCAGGGGCGACCGGGATCTCGGGGTGGCATTCCAGACGCACCCGGGGAGACAGGCATTCATCTCGAGTGGAAGCAAAGAAGCCCGCTCTGCTCTCGAGTCGCGACGGGTATCTCTTGGAGCTCACTGGGTGGACTAAAGGGAGTCAAGCCTCCTGAGGCGTTTGGAGAGAGGTCGCGAGGCTGGCCTCGAAGCCATGCAGGAGACGAAGGCCCTCATCTCCGCGAT
>NW_011461035.1:0-537 GCF_000754665.1 Bison bison bison | reverse complement strand
ATGCTTGTGATGGTCTGTTAAGGTTTTCTATTTCTTCCTGGTCGAGTTTTGAAAGTTGTACTTTTCTAAATAATTTGTCCATTTCTTCCTCGTTGTCCATTTTATTGGCATATAATTGTTGATAATAGTCTCTTATGATCCTTTGTATTTCTATGTTGTCTGTTGTGATCTCTCCACTGTCATTTCTAATTTTATTGATTTGATTTTTCTCCCTTTGTTTCTTGATGAGTCTGGCTAATGGTTTGTCAATTTTATTTATCCTTTCAAAGAACCAGCTTTTGGCTTTGTTGATTTTTGCTATGGTCTCTTTTGTTTCTTTTGCATTTATTTCTGCTCTAATTTTTAAGATTTCTTTCCTTCTACTAACCCTGGGGTTCTTCATTTCTTCCTTTTCTAGTTGTTTTAGGTGTAGAGTTAGGTTATTTATTTGACTTTTTTCTTGTTTCTTGAGGTGTGCCTGTATTGCTATGAACTTTCCCCTTAGGACTGCTTTTACTGTGTCCCACAGGTTTTGGGTTGTTGTGTTTTCATTTTCAT
>NW_011461034.1:0-533 GCF_000754665.1 Bison bison bison | reverse complement strand
CGGGGTGCTTCGCAATCTGGAAGCACCCACGAGGCCATGTCTGGAATGTCGTCGTGAGACCGGCCTCATCCTGAGGTGCGACCGGAAGGTCGGGAAACCCTTCCAGACAAAGCAGGGTAGTCGACCCTCCTGTGGAGATCAGGAGGGTAGAAGGGGCTCAGAGGATGTGATGCCGGAAAACCTCGGTGTTCCTCTCCAGGGAGACCGGGATGCCGGGGAACTTTGTGGGGCGCATCAAGGGTTCCAAGTACCGTTTCGGCCTCCAATTCCTAACGTGGGACTTCTCCTGAGACGCTGTAGCGGAAAGGGCTTCATCTTGCGATGACGGGGGAACCACGTGGTTTTTCTCGAGTTGCGGCGGGATTCTCGAGTTACGACGGGGAATTCGGGATGCCTCTTGTGTTGGCCCAGGGAAGTCCAATCTTCCATTCGAGTTGCGAAGGCAAGCTGGGGATTGCTCTCGAGTGACTGCAGGGCCAATAGACCTCATCTAGGCTTGTGTCCAGAAGCCAATGTTCCTCTCCAGGGGCGAC
>NW_011461033.1:0-508 GCF_000754665.1 Bison bison bison | reverse complement strand
AGCAGGCTCTGGCTGCAGGCCTGTGCCCGGTGCCAGCCAGGCCTGTTGAGGCAACTGGCATGAGGCTGCCAACCAGGTGCATCTCCGTGCGCTTGGAGACTCTGACGTGACAGGTTCTGCCTTTCCCACTGGGGCCCACCACCCTGGGTCTTAGCGGTGCCTGAGGCAGTCAGGAGCGGGCGGTGGACAGAGGAGCATGGGCTTTGGGGTTGGTGGGTCTGGGCCCACCACCCTGGGTCTTAGCGGTGCCTGAGGCAGTCAGGAGCGGGCGGTGGACAGAGGAGCATGGGCTTTGGGGTTGGTGGGTCTGGGTTCAAGTCTGGACTTTGTCCATCACTAGTGGTGTGATCTTGGGAGGGTAACGAGGCTTTCTTTCTTTCTTTTTTGTAACTAAGCTTTTGATGCCTTGATTTTTCTCATCTGTAAAATGGGAGTAATAGCAGGATTGTGGTCAGGATTCCATACAGTAAAGCAGGCGTGGTGCTTAGCATAATGCCTGGCACATAGT
>NW_011461032.1:0-525 GCF_000754665.1 Bison bison bison | reverse complement strand
ATAAGTGGGGGAAGGGGTAGAGTCTTGCAGCCAAACCAGGCTTTCTTCCTGACTAAACTTATCATATGACAAAAGCTTAGGTGATATGCATCATCTTCTGGCCCGGAGGCCTGTTAACATTTAAGTACCTTTCTTCAGAAACTTATTTTCTCTAAAGGTGGTTGGTCAGGAGCCACCCTCCAAAAAAGCATTAGATAAAGTTGCATTCCTACAGAGCAAAGGTGTGGTGGGCTATAACAAGAAAAAGAATTAACTCAAGGGTCCCAGGTTACAAACATTAAAGCTACTACTTACACCAATTATATTAATCAATACACTGCCAGGGACACAGCAGGTAAGGGATATGGAACCTTAGCAGCAAACAATGGCCCAACAAGTGAAAAACCATTCACCAATACAATTTCTAATCAATCTTTTAACTACTCAAAAGAATCTGTGTTTAGACAGTTTAGAACATCTCCTGCCTCTCACAGTTGGGAGGCTCTGAACAGTCACATGTGGCCGGAAAAACCTATTCAGGCAGGC
>NW_011461031.1:0-530 GCF_000754665.1 Bison bison bison | reverse complement strand
GGCTTCCCTCGACTTGTGCAGGTGACCGTCAGGGGGCTTCTCATGGTGGCTCTGAGAAGTCAGGGAAACTGGGAGTGGGGGGGGGGCCTCTCGGGACTCCACGGGGTTTGGTGCATTGGAAGAGGGCCTCATCTCCAGTTGAGGCAGGAACCTCAGGGTTCCTCTGATTTCAGACTCCGATCGCAGGGTCCCTGCAGACTGGGGACAGGAGAGTCAGGCCTCGTCTTGGGTTGAGGCATGGAACTCCGCTTGCCTCTCGAGGTGTCCCCGGGGAGAGAGGCCACTTGTCGAGCGGTATTTGGAACCTGGGGGTCTTTTCCGGACGATGCACGGGCGAGTCACTGCCCCTTCGTGTTGACTTCATTCACAGGGTGGAGTTTGGATAGGTGTCCGGGCATCGGGTTCTTACCAAGAGGGGACCGGGAAATCGGGGTGCTTCGCAATGTGGAAGCACCCACGAGGCCACGTCTGGAATGTCGTCGTGAGACCGGCCTCATCCTGAGGTGCGACCGGAAGGTCGGGAACCCCTT
>NW_011461030.1:0-507 GCF_000754665.1 Bison bison bison | reverse complement strand
ACCCTGCTTATTTAACTTATATACAGAGTACATAATAGAGAAACGCTGGACTGGAAGAAGCACAAGCTGGACTCAAGATTGCCGGGAGAAATATCAATAACCTCAGATATGCAGATGACACCACCCTTATGGCAGAAAGTGAAGAGGAACTCAAAAGCCTCTTGATGAAAGTGAAAGTGGGGAGTGAAAAAGTTGGCTTAAAGCTCAACATTCAGAAAACGAAGATGATGGCATCTGGTCCCACCGTTTCATGGGAAATAGATGGGGAAACAGTGGAAACAGTGGCTGACTTTATTTTTCTGGGCTCCAAAATCACTGCAGATGGTGACTGCAGCCATGAAATTAAAAGACGCTTACTCCTTGGGAGAAAAGTTATGACCAATCTAGATAGCATATTCAAAAGCAGAGACATTACTTTGCCAACAAAGGTTTGTCTAGTCAAGGCTATGGTTTTTCCAGTGGTCATGTATGGATGTGAGAGTTGGACTGTGAAGAAAGCTGAGCTTT
>NW_011461029.1:0-513 GCF_000754665.1 Bison bison bison | reverse complement strand
GCCATCTCGTCCTCTCGTTGTCCCCCTTCTCCTCCCTGCCCCCGACTCCTCCCAGCATCAGGGTCTTTTCCAATGAGTCAACTCTTCACATGAGGTGGCCAAAGTACTGGAGTTTCAGCTTTAGCATCATTCCCTCCAAAGAAATCCCAGGGCTGATCTCCTTCAGAATGGATTGGTTGGATCTCCTTGCAGTCCAAGGGACTCTCAAGAGTCTTCTCCAACACCACAGTTCAAAAGCATAAATTCTTCGGCGCTCAGCCTTCTTCATAGTCCAACTCTCACATCCATACATGACCACTGGAAAAACCATAGCCTTGACTAGATGGACCTTTGTTGGCAAAGTAATGTCTCTGCTTTTCAATATGCTATCTAGGTTGGTCATAACTTTTCTTCCAAGGAGTAAGCATCTTTTAATTTCATGGCTGCAGTCACCATCTGCAGTGATTTTGGAGTCCAAAAAAATTAAGTCTGACACTGTTTCCACTGTTTCCCCATCTATTTCCCATGAAGTGA
>NW_011461028.1:0-533 GCF_000754665.1 Bison bison bison | reverse complement strand
CGGGAAAAGACCCCCAGGTTCCAAATACCGCTCGACAAGTGGCCTGTCTCCCCGGGAACACCTCGAGAGGCAAGCGGAGTTCCATGCCTCAACCCAAGACGAGGCCTGACTCTCCTGTCCCAAGTCTGCAGGGACCTTGCGATCGGAGTCTGAAGTCAGAGGAACCCTGAGGTTCCTGCCTCAACTGGAGATGAGGCCCTCTTCCAATGCACCAAACCCTGTGGAGTCCCGAGAGTCCCCTCCCACCTCCAGTTTCCCTGACTTCTCAGAGCCACCATGAGAAGCCCCCTGAGGTCACCTGCAGAAGTCAAGGGAAGCCAGGGTTTCTGCCTCAACCCGAGAAAGACATCGAGAGACCTTCTTCAACACGTCTCGAGGCCAGATTCCCCTACCGTGACTCGAGAGCAATGACGCGCTCCCCCTCGCCATTCGCATGGAGACCCGACTTCCCTGGCGCCCCACGAGAGACTCACTGACCTCGCCGTCGTACCTAGGGAGAAACCGCACCCTGTGGCCGCCGCTCGAGAACAACC
>NW_011461027.1:0-543 GCF_000754665.1 Bison bison bison | reverse complement strand
AGTGTGCGGTTTCTCGCGAGGTACGACGGCGAGGTCAGTGAGCCCTCTCGTGGGGCGCCAGGGAAGTTGAGTCTCCATGCGGGGGGCGAGGGCGAGCGCGTCATTGCTCTCGAGCCATGGTAGGGTGCCGGGGACCAGCCCCGGCTGATCCAGGGTATTCGAAGGAGAGACGGCGTAGGCGAAGATCAGGAAACAACTGCTTAATTAAATGTTAGTTAAGGATGTAAAGTGTAATAGAATGAGGATAGCTCAGTGAGGAAATTCAGTGGAGAAAAGAGGCTGAATAATTCAGCCAGAAGGTAAGAGAAAGAACGACATGGTGAGACCAAGTTTCGGTGAACAAGGCCCGCACTTTATTTTTCAAAGTAGTTTTTATACCTTAAGTTATGCATAGAGGATAATGGGGGAAGGATTAGAGTCTTGCAGCAAACCAGGCTTTCTTCCTGCAAACTTACCATATGCAAAAGCTTAGGTGATTTGCATCATCTTCTGGCCCGGAGGCCTGTTAACATTTTAAGACCTTTTCTTCAGAAAACTTATTTT
>NW_011461026.1:0-507 GCF_000754665.1 Bison bison bison | reverse complement strand
CTCAGCCCCTTTGATTTGAGTTGAGAGCGTGATTACGAGTAGCACTCGAAAGGTGTAGTTTGTTAGAAGAAGAATTAGGTGCCACACATAAAGAGGTAAGTTTGATCAGTCTTTGTGTAATTTCCGTGAAGGGTTTGTCATTTGAATCCTTTCATTTTAAAAAAGAATGAAGGCTGTAGTGGTGGGCATCAGATGTTATTTATCTTTCTGATTGAGGACCCGCCCACCAGGGTTATTTTAATGACTAGTAAACTAGACTTGTGGCTCAGAGTTGCAGGATCTCTTAAGTACCCCTTTGTCCAGTAGAAGACAAATTCTGACTCTAATCACCTGGTGGTATTCGGGATGGATAGCATCACCATGTATTTTCTTTTTATGTTGTGTTTTCAGTTTAGAGTTGAGTTTTCCAGGTGGAGTTTTGCTGTCTTTACTTATTTCTTTACTCTGATTCAATTTTTTTGGTTTTAGCAGATGATTCTTTCAGAGGAGAATAACAAGGAAAAGATA
>NW_011461025.1:0-505 GCF_000754665.1 Bison bison bison | reverse complement strand
CTCATCAGCTTTTGCACAGTTAATGTCTCTATTAGACTCGTTAGAAAGTATCTTCTATGGTTAATAAAATGTAAAGACTGCACCTGCTATTATGCTAGCTTTCATTCTTACATATTTTCACAGGGAACTTGCTTTTAATGAAATTTATTGTGAGAAGTTTTAAATCAAATTCTATGTCAGGATTTTACATTAATGTCCAGGAGGTGGTTAGATTTGTTCATTGTTAAAATAGATATTATGGTAACTTCCTCATCAGTTAAATTAATAATTTAAAGTATAACATGTTTTTGATTAAGAGAAACGAACTTATAGAGAAATTTGGCTGAGAATAGACACCTGTTAAGGCCCTTTGTTGTACAGAATGCTATGCTTTAATAAATCATGATGTTGTAATAGGATGGTATCTTCCTGAGTAATAATTTATACTGTTTCTCTAGTAAATTCTTTAATAGCTTATTTAACTTCTGTGGTCAAAAAAAATGTTCTGTTTCCAGTCACATGTTCT
>NW_011461024.1:0-512 GCF_000754665.1 Bison bison bison | reverse complement strand
ACTGGCTTCTGGACACAAGCCTAGATGAGGTCTGTTGGCCCTGCAGTCACTCGAGAGCAATCCCCATCTTTCCTTCGCAACTCGAATGGAAGATTGGACTTCCCTGGGCCAACACAAGAGGCATCTTGAATTCCCCGTCGTAACTCAGAATCCTGCCGCAACTCGAGAAAATCCACGTGGTTCTCCCGTCATCGCAAGATGAAGCCCTTTCCCGCTACAGTGTCTCAGGAGAAGTCCCACGTTAGGTACTGGGGGTCGAAACGGTACTTGGCACCCTTGATGCGACCCACAAAGTTCCCGACATCCCGGTCTCCCTCGAGAGGAACACCGAGGTTTTCCGGCACCACTTCCTCTGAGCCCCTTCTACCCTCCTGATCTGGACAGGAGGGTCGACTCCTCTGCTTTGTCTGGAAGGGGTTCCCGACCTTCCGGTCACACCTCAGGATGAGGCCGGTCTCACGACGACATTCCAGACGTGGCCTCGTGGGTGGTTCCACATTCCGAAGGACCCC
>NW_011461023.1:0-517 GCF_000754665.1 Bison bison bison | reverse complement strand
TTCCCATCCAGCAGGTGGTCAAGGGCCCGCTGGCCTCCAAAGTGCCAGAAGCAGGGCTGGGCCAGCCGGCCAGAGATCAGGGTTCTGGCCCTTGGACTTGCAGCGGACACTAGGCTGTTTGGGAAAACCGCGCGGCTCTGACCTTTCAGCAAAGGGGTGGAGCGGTAAAGGCCTTGAGCCCAAAGGCGAGGCCTTTCTGCGACCGCCAGGTTGTGCCAACAGAGGGCGGACTACGTGGTTCCCTGCTCCACGCAGTCCCAGTTCCCTGACCTGTGGTCCGCACCCCTCCGCCGCGCCCACTGGATGCCGATCCTTCGGGACCCAGGAGCGCACGCAGTGGGCGTTCCCAGCCGCCACGGCGACCCCCGAGAGGACAACGGGGAAGCCCTCCCCCACCCCTGCCAGGAGCCGACCCCCGCCCCGCGCCGCCCCGCGCCGCCCCGCCCCTGCCATGCTCCCGGTGCCTTCCCAGCCGCAGTGGGGATCCCCGGAGCACAACTGGGACCGCCCCCCATCC
>NW_011461022.1:0-532 GCF_000754665.1 Bison bison bison | reverse complement strand
GGATACCTCCATTTGCCTGCTTCAGGAAGACTATTACCAAGAGGGCTCTTTTGCTCAGCCAGGCCCATCTCCTGAAAACCAAACTTTATTCAAATTGATTTGAAAAAAAGAGCCTAATTCAAATGATTTGTAGCTCTGAAGAACCAGGAAGGAAAAAACAAAAACAAACAAACAAAAAAACATGCAAAACCTTAGGGAGGACCTGGAAAAGCTGCTTTGTCTTAATCAGAAATTGGGCTTATAATCAGTCAGATTGTTTTCTACTTAAACTGGGAAAAGAGAGTTTCTGAGCTTACAACAGAAGTTTTTAACCTGGTATAAGCAAAATATAATGTTAATATGCGGAGAAGGCAATGGCACCCCACTCCAGTACTTTGCCTGGAAAATCCCATGGATGGAGGAGCTTGGTAGGCTTCAGTCCATGGGGTCACTAAGAGTCGGACACGACTGAGCGACTTCCCTTTCACTTTTCATTTTCATGCACTGGAGAAGGAAATGGCAACCCATTCCAGTGTTCTTGCCTGGAGAATCC
>NW_011461021.1:0-501 GCF_000754665.1 Bison bison bison | reverse complement strand
AATCTGTCCTCGAGACGTGTTGAAGAAGGTCTCTCGAGGTTTTTCCGGGTTGAGGCAAAAACCCTGGCTTCCCTTGACTTGTGCAAGTGACCTCAGGGCGCTTCTCATGGTGGCTCTGAGAAGTCAGGGAAACTGGAGGTGGGAGGGGCCTCTCGGCACTCCACTGGGTTTGGTGCATTCGAAGAGGACCTCATCTCCCAGTTGAGGCAGGAACCTCAGGGTTCCTCTGATTTCAGACTCCGATTCCAGGGTCCCTGCAGACTTGGGACAGGAGAGTCAGCCCTCGTCTTGGGTTGAGGCCTGGAATTCCGCTTGCCTCTCGAGGTGTTCCCGGGGAGACAGGCCACTTGTCGAGGGGTATTTGGAACCTGGGGGTTTTTTCCCGACGATGCACGGGCGAGTCACTACCCCTTCGTGTTGACTTCATTCACAGGGTGGAGTTCGAAGAGGTATCCGGGCATCGGGTTCTTATCAAGAGGGGACCGGGAAATCGGGGTCCTT
>NW_011461020.1:0-595 GCF_000754665.1 Bison bison bison | reverse complement strand
ATATTGGCATTCGACAGATTGGTGAACATACCTATCAGTGATAGTAGCGCCCCTCCCCTCCCCCGCACGCACGCACGCACGTACACACACACACACACACACACCCAAGATCAGAACAAACAAACAAAAAAAAATTAGCTTTCTACGTTTCACATGTCAGGATGGTGCCAGACACTATTATTGGATAGTCAAAAATACTCTTTTGTTTCTGTGTAAAAGGGAGGTCCTTTCAAGGCGTGAATGTTTCAGAACTTTAATTTATTTGGAAATGACCCAGCTCTTCAGTACACTGTCGTCACTTAGTTTAGCACAGGATAGAAACTCGGGTAACCCAAACACCTGGAGAAACGATTGTATGTTCAGTTCAGTTCAGTGGCTCAGTCGTGTCTGACTCTTTGGGACCCCGTGGCCTGCAGGACGCTGGGCTTCCGTGTCCATCACCAACTCCAGGGGCTTGCTCAAACTCATGTCTATCGAATCAGTGATGCCATCCAACCATCTTAGCCTCTGTCGTCCCCTTCTCCTCTGCCTTCAATCAAGACTCTCATAGGCAGATATTTTCGAGTGTAATTCGTGTTCATAGTTTATCTAAAAG
>NW_011461019.1:0-545 GCF_000754665.1 Bison bison bison | reverse complement strand
TCCCCCGTCACTCGCAAGATGAACGCCCTTCCCGCACAGCGCTCAGGAGAAGTCCCACGTGAGGAATTGGAGGTCGAAACGGTACTTGGCACCCTTGATCGCGCCCCCACCAAGTTCCCCGGCATCCCGGTCTCCCTGGAGAGGAACACCGAGGATTTCCGGCACCACTTCCTCTGAGCCCCTTCTACCCTCCTGATCTCCACAGGACGGGTCGACTCCCCTGCTTTGCCTCGAAGGGGTTCCCGACCTTCCGGTCGCACCTCAGGATGAGGCCGGTCTCACGACGACATTCCAGACGTGGCCTCGTGGGTGCTTCCACGTTGCGAAGCACCCCGATTTCCCGGTCCCCTCTTGATAAGAACCCGATGCCCGGACACCTCTCCGAACTCCACCCTGTGAATGAAGTCAACACGAAGGGGCAGTGACTCGCCCGTGCGTCGTCCGGAAAAACCCCCAGGTTCCAAATCCAGCTCGACAAGTGGCCTCTCTCCCCGGGGACACCTCGAGAGGCAAGCGGAGTTCCATGCCTCAACCCAAGACGAGGC
>NW_011461018.1:0-504 GCF_000754665.1 Bison bison bison | reverse complement strand
AACAGTATTCTTCACAGAGACTAGAACAAATAATTTCACAATTTGTATGGAAATACAAAAAACCTCGAATAGCCAAAGCGATCTTGAGAAAGAAGAATGGAACTGGAGGAATCAACCTACCTGACTTCAGGCTCTACTACAAAGCCACAGTTATCAAGACAGTATGGTACTGGCACAAAGACAGAAATATTGATCAATGGAATAAAATAGAAAGCCCAGAGATAAATCCACGCACATATGGACACCTTATCTTCGACAAAGGAGGCAAGAATATACAATGGATTAAAGACAATCTCTTTAACAAGTGGTGCTGGGAAATCTGGTCAACCACTTGTAAAAGAATGAAACTGGACCACTTTCTAACACCATATACAAAAATAAACTCAAAATGGATTAAAGATCTAAACGTAAGACCAGAAACTATAAAACTCCTAGAGGAGAACATAGGCAAAACACTCTCCGACATACATCACAGCAGGATCCTCTATGACCCACCTCCCAGAA
>NW_011461017.1:0-510 GCF_000754665.1 Bison bison bison | reverse complement strand
TAATCATAGGGATTTTGATTTAGGTCATACCTGAATGGTCTTAGTGGTTTTGTCTACTTTCTTCAATTTCAGTCTGAATTTGGTAATAGGAGTTCATGATCTGAGTCACAGTCAGCTCCTGGTCTTGTTCTTGTTGACTGTATAGAGCTTCTCCACTTTGGCTGCAAAGATATAATCAATCTGATTTTGGTGTTGACCATATGGTGATGTCCATGTGTAGAGTCTTCTCTTGTGTTGTTGGAAAAGGGTCTTTGCTATGACCAGTGCATTTTCTTGGCAAAACTCTATTAGTCTTTGCCCTGCTTCATTCCATATTCCAAGGCCAAATTTGCCTGTTACTGCAGGTGTTTCTTGACTTCCTATTTTTGCATTCCAGCCCCCTACAATGAAAAGGACATCTTTTTTGGGTATAGTTCGAAAAGGACTTGTAGGTCTTCATAGAACCGTTCATCTTCAGCTTCTTCAGCATTACTGGTTGAGGTCTAGACTTGGATTACTGTGATATTGAAT
>NW_011461016.1:0-530 GCF_000754665.1 Bison bison bison | reverse complement strand
GCGACCCACAAAGTTCCCCGAAATCCCGGTCTCCCTCGAGAGGAACACTGAGGTTTCCGGCACCCCCTCCTCTGAGCCCTTTCTCCCCTCCTGATCTGGACAGGAGGGTCGACTCCCCTGCTTTGTCTGGAAGGGGTTCCCGACCTTCCGGTCGCACCTCAGGATGAGGCCGGTCTCACGAAGACATTCCAGACGTGGCCTCGTGGGTGGTTCCACATTCCGTAGGACCCTGATTTCCTGGTCCCCTCTTGAGAAGAACCCGATGCCCGGACACCTCTCCGAACTCCACCCTGTGAATGAAGTCCACACGAAGGGGCAGGTTTTTCCGTGCATCGTTCGGAAAAAACCCCAGGTTCCAAATACAGCTCGACAAGCGGCCTCTCTCCCCGGGGACATCTCGAGAGGCAAGCGGAGTTCCATGCCTCAACCCAAGACGAGGCCTGACTCTCCTGTCCCCAGTCTGCAGGGACCCTGCGATCGGAGTCTGAAATCAGAGGTACCCTGCGGTTCCTGCCTCAACTGGAGATGAG
>NW_011461015.1:0-500 GCF_000754665.1 Bison bison bison | reverse complement strand
CAGGAACAAACGAAAAATTAAAATAGTGATATGAGCTTTTTAGTAAACTAATGAACACTAATTACACTCTGAAATATCTGCCTATGAGAGTCTTGATTGAAGGGCAGAGGGAGAAGGGGACGGACAGAGGCTAAGATGGTTGGATGGCATCACTGATTCGATGGACATGAGTTTGAGCAAGCCCCTGGAGTTGGTGATGGACACGGAAGCCCAGCGTCCTGCAGGCCACGGGGTCCCAAAGAGTCAGACACGACTGAGCCACTGAACTGAACTGAACATACAATCGTTTCTCCAGGTGTTTGGGTTACCCGAGTTTCTATCCTGTGCTAAACTAAGTGACGGCAGTGTACTGAAGAGCTGGGTCATTTCCAAATAAATTAAAGTTCTGAAACATTCACGCCTTGAAAGGACCTCCCTTTTACACAGAAACAAAAGAGATTTTTGACTATCCAATAATAGTGTCTGGCACCATCCTGACATGTGAAACGTAAGAAAGCAAT
>NW_011461014.1:0-518 GCF_000754665.1 Bison bison bison | reverse complement strand
GGCAGGAAAACCCTGGCTTCCCTCGACTTGTGCAGGTGACCTCAGGGGGCTTCTCATGGTGGTTCTGAGAAGTCAGGGAAACTGGAGGTGGGGGGTGCCTCTCGGGACTCCACGGGGTTTGGTGCATTGGAAGAGGGCCTCATCTCCAGTTGAGGCAGGAACCTCAGGGTTCCTCTGATTTCAGACTCCGATCGCAGGGTCCCTGCAGACTGGGGACAGGAGAGTCAGGCCTCGTCTTGGGTTGAGGCATGGAACTCCGCTTGCCTCTCGAGGTGTCCCCGGGGAGAGAGGCCACTTGTCGAGCGGTATTTGGAACCTGAGGGTCTTTTCCGGACGATGCTTGGGCGAGTCACTGCCCCTTCGTGTTGACTTCATTCACAGGGTGGAGTTCGGAGAGGTGTCCGGGCATCGGGTTCTTACCAAGAGGGGACCGGGAAATCGGGGTGCTTCGCAATGTGGAAGCACCCACGAGTCCGGCCTCATCCTGAGGTGCGACCGGAAGGTCGGGAACCCCTTCC
>NW_011461013.1:0-536 GCF_000754665.1 Bison bison bison | reverse complement strand
GGGAAATAATCATTACTGAACTGATACATGATATTGATGTTTGTTTATTGATCTAATTAACAGAGGCATTGTGAAGATACTTTTATAAATGATATAACTTTGGGTGATTTATCCTTACCAATCTACAGAATGATGATGTAAAGTACAAGTCATGGTTTCTAGAAAGAAAAGTAAGATGTGTGTTTTACAATAAAAAGTAATAAGGAATGGAATTACATTCTATTAAGGAAAAGCAAAGTAAGTCTAAACGTACAGGTGGCTGTCCTCTAAATGGACAAATGAAGTGATGAATACAGAAAGTGTAACCAGGTGTGTTGCAAGTGAAAGAAGAGTTTTGTGCATGCTACAAGTTTGTTAAGACATTAAACTGCCTTTGAAGTCTTGTTGTTACTATGACTAAGTGAATAACTATTGTTTCACAGTGAATATAAGCTGTTACCAAACTGGAATTTGGTTTTCTCTCACTGATTAAAAGAACAAAGTTTTCTTGGAATGTGGCTTTTGAGAACAGACTACAGCACATATGAACAAAGCTC
>NW_011461012.1:0-597 GCF_000754665.1 Bison bison bison | reverse complement strand
GGTGGGGGCGGGCCGGCGTCAGCAGGCTGGAGTCCGGTCGCGGGTCGTGCGGCTCAAGTACAGCACGCCCCGCGACGAGAGGTGCGGCCCGTTGGCCCGACCTGCAGGGCAGAGCGAAAGGTAGGCGAAGCGCAAGGCTCTTAGGGCGCCCCGAGCCAACCGCCACCGTCTCAGGCCGTATCAGCCTGAAGGCGCCCGATCTCGTCTGATCTCGGAAGCTAAGCAGGGTCGGGCCTGGTTAGGATCTTGGATGGGAGACCACCTGGGAATCCCGGGTGCTCGAGGCTTTTTGCCTACCAGAAGAGGTCCTTTAGCCCCCGCCGCGCGTCCCGATTCTTGGATGCCCCCCGCAGCCCCAGCCCCTCCCGGGCCGCGGGGAGCGGCTGGCCGGGGCCCCGACTCCCGCTGCAGACCTGGGTTGCCTCCGCGCGGCCCGCGAGCCCCTCCGCATTCGCATTCGGCTTCCAGGACACCCGACGACCGGCAGTCCCGTCTCCATCTGGGGCTCCTTTTGGCTTGCCTCCGGCAATCCCGGGGCTTGCACCGACTCCAGCCAGAGCCCCGGCCCCCGCCCCACCCCCTGCCTCGCAGGCGATC
>NW_011461011.1:0-500 GCF_000754665.1 Bison bison bison | reverse complement strand
AGGAAATGGCAAACGACTCCAGTGTTCTTGCCCAGAGATTCCCAGGAACGGGGGAGCCTGGTGGCCTGCTGTCTATGGGGCTGCACAGAGTTGGACATGACTGAAGCGACTTAGCAGCAGCAGCAGCAGCATTTGAGTGGGACAGATTAATAAAACACAAAATCTGAAGTTTCCGACTTGGAGCCTGTCTTCCCTCTGAAATTTAGGCCAAGACAGGGGAAAGAATACACTACTTAAAAACAAACAAACAAACAAAAACATGTATCTTATATCTAGTTACTATGCAAAGAACTGTTTTTACCAGGTCTCACTGAAACGTTTTGCTGACCTAATGTTTCCATTCCCTTTTGCCAAGCACAGCCAAGCAAGAGTAGTTAATATTTAGAATATTCTCCTTGCCAATGGTTCAACTCTAGGATACAATAAAAATGAATAAAAAGATCATTTAAAACAGAGAAAAAGACATAGAAACCACTAATGAAAATTTTGTTGCCGGTTCC
>NW_011461010.1:0-596 GCF_000754665.1 Bison bison bison | reverse complement strand
GCTTCCACACCGGCGGTGCTCCAGCTCTGCGCCCAGGACGCGATAGCACAGAGCCCGGCCGAGAGGCTGCTCTGGCCTGGGCGAGCCTCCCCAAGCCCTGCCCAGCTTCTAGCGTTCGCGCCCGGGAAGGAGCAGGCTGCGGGAGTGTGGGAGACGTGACTGGTGCCTGACTGGTGCCTCAGCTCAGCTCTCGCCTTCCCTTCGGACCTAGGAGCCAGTCGTCCCTGCAGAGGGCTTAGGGGCTGGGGGTGTGCACACTGCCAAAGCCTCCCGCAGGGAGAGCTCTTTCCGAGGGAAAGGAAGCGCCCCAGGCTGCATTCCCAAGCTGGTGCTTCCCCGCCCAGACTAAGCGCCGCACGGAGGGAATCAGGGTCCCGGTGCCCCTGGCTTGGCGAGGCGGCTCCACAGCCAGAGTGTTGCTCCGTTTGTGCCCAGAAAGCGCCTGCCAGACCGGGCCTTCCCTGGAGCTGTCCTCCCGCCTAGAGGCAGGTGGATGTGCTGTGCGGGCTTCCCCTGTGCGTTTGGGCTCCCTAGCACAGCCGCAGCGCAGGGGAACCAGCCCATGATCAGTGAGCTCCGGGCAGTACTTTGGTCCC
>NW_011461009.1:0-509 GCF_000754665.1 Bison bison bison | reverse complement strand
TGAGTTTTTCCTTGTGATGACAACTTTTAAGATGTACTTTTAGCATCTTTCAAATATGCTGTGTATGACATCCCCATGACTTACTTAGGAGCTTCCCAGGTGGCGCTAGTGGTAAAGAACCCACCTGTCAATGCAGGAGACATAAGAGAGCTGGGTTCGATCCCTGGGTTGGGAGGATGCCCTGGAGGAGGACATGGCAACCCACTCCAGTATTCTTGCCTGGAGAAGCCCGTGGACAGAGGAGCCTGGCAGGCTCCAGTACATAGGGGTGCAAAGAGACGTGACTGAAGCGACTTAGCACAGTACACACATGACTTACTTATTTTATAAAGATGAAAAAATTAATAGCTTCACAAATAAATGGAAAGTTTCACTTGAACCAACCTGAGGATGATAACCAGGGAAACAGTCTTTTAGAAGAGCTCTGAGGACAGTTCTGAAGAGGGGAGGAGAGGGGAAGCCAGTATGTCTGTGACTTTAGAATTGGGTGGGTACAGTCAAGCACACAT
>NW_011461008.1:0-562 GCF_000754665.1 Bison bison bison | reverse complement strand
GCCCCTTCCTGTTTTGCAGCCCAATACCCTTTCCATATATAATAAGCCAATTAAAGAAGCAAACTCACATCCTTATACTGAGGCTCCAAAGGCATGAATCTTTCTGACAATTGCCTTATGGTGGGGGTTAAGAACAAAAGCTGGGATTTTTGCCGACCTCAGTCTGAATTCCAGAACCAAGCACTTAACTAGTCTCCACACCAGAAGGAACACAGTCCACTCTTAGCTCAACTACCTGACCCCTGACAGTGTTTATCCCAAATAATCACCATGTAGATTGTCAAGGCATTAAAATTTAACCATTTATGATAGCAAAATACAAAATATTTAATGATTTTTTTCAGAAGTGAAAGAACATTTACACTCAAGTCTTTTTTTTTTCAGCTTCCCTCTGACAAAAAGAGATATTGTGGTGTAGTGAAGGGTTGAGCAACTGATTATTCCCTTTCAACATATAGTTTTGGTTTAATGTGTGTTAGATGTTTTTTTTTTAAGTTTGACACTAATTTTGGTATTCCTTAATTTTAAGTTCTTTTTGTTTGTGTATGTTTTAATTTAGTTT
>NW_011461007.1:0-519 GCF_000754665.1 Bison bison bison | reverse complement strand
GACTGATCCAGGGTATTCGAAGGAGAGATGGCCTAGGGACTATTTATATGCTAATCAGAGATGTCAAGAATAATAGTATGAGGAGAGCTCAGTAGGAAAATTCGGTGGAGAAAAGAGACTGAGTAGCTTGGTTTACGCGGAAGACCAATCAAACTTCAAGACAAGAAGTTTGCACCACTTACGTAGGCCGCAGGCGCCCTCTCGAATAGCGAAAGGTGCCTCACCCTAGACACCTTCTCGAGTGGGTCTTAGCAGCCCAGGCATAATTAGTAAGCGTGGTGGGTTCCGCGCTCCAGATGGAGACTCAGCTGGAAGTTAAAGGGAAGAATGACAAGGAACTTTATGAGTTGGAGCTGTAAGTTAACTCTTTGACAGAGAGAGCGAGATGGTGGTGGGGGACAGCCCCCAGTGAAATCAGAGGTGAGAGCACAAAGCAATACAGGAGGCAGACTCTTGGTTTTTTTGGGGGGGAGATGCTCGAGAATATCCGGGTGGACTCCTGAGGCTCGATCCCGCATT
>NW_011461006.1:0-514 GCF_000754665.1 Bison bison bison | reverse complement strand
TAGAAAAATCTTAACAGACCCATCACAAGCATGGAAATTGAAACTGTAATCAAAAATCTTCCAGCAAACAAAAGCCCAGGTCCAGATGGCTTCACAGCTGAATTCTACCAAAAATTTAGAGAAGAGCTAACACCTATCCTGCTCAAGCTCTTCCAGAAAATTGCAGAGGAAGGTAAACTTCCAAACTCATTCTATGAGGCCGCCATCACCCTAATACCAAAACCTGACAAAGATCCCACAAAAAAAGAAAACTACAGGCCAATATCACTGATGAATATAGATGCAAAAATCCTTAACAAAATTCTAGCAATCAGAATCCAACAACACATTAAAAAGATCATACACCATGACCAAGTGGGCTTTATCCCAGGGATGCAAGGATTCTTCAATATCCACAAATCAATCAATGTAATACACCACATTAACAAATTGAAAAATAAAAACCATATGATTATCTCAATAGATGAAGAGAAAGCCTTTGACAAGATTCAACATCCATTTATGATAAAAACTC
>NW_011461005.1:0-526 GCF_000754665.1 Bison bison bison | reverse complement strand
GCTTCCACTCGAGATGAATGCCTGTCTCCCCGGGTGCGTCTGGAATGCAACCCGACGATCCCGGTCGCCCCTGGAGAGGAACATTGGCTTCTGGACTCAAGCCTAGATGAGGTCTATTGGCCCTGCAGTCACTCGAGAGCAATCCCCAGCTTTCCTTCACAACTCGAATGGAAGATTCGACTTCCCTGGGCCAACACAAGAGGCATCCCGAATTCCCCGTCGTAACTCGAGAATCCCGCCGCAACTCGAGAAAAACCACGTGGTTCCCCCGTCATCGCAAGATGAAGCCCTTTCCCGCTACAGCGTCTCAGGAGAAGTCCCACGTTAGGAATTGGAGGCCGAAACGGTACTTGGCACCCTTGATGCGCCCCCACAAAGTTCCCCGGCATCCCGGTCTCCCTGGAGAGGAACACCGAGGTTTTCCGGCACCACTTCCTCTGAGCCCCTTCTACCCTCCTGATCTCCACAGGAGGGTCGACTCCCCTGCTTTGTCTGGAAGGGGTTCCCGACCTTCCGGTCGCACCTC
>NW_011461004.1:0-529 GCF_000754665.1 Bison bison bison | reverse complement strand
CATGGAACCTTCTCCAGGATAGATCACATCCTGGGCCATAAATCTAGCCTTGGTAAATTCAAAAAAACTGAAATCATTCCAAGCATCTTTTCTGACCACAATGCAGTAAGATTAGATCTCAGTTACAAGAGAAAAACTATTAAAAATTCCAACATATGGAGGCTGAACAACACACTGCTGAATAACCAACAAATCACAGAAGAAATCAAAAAAAGAAATCAAAATTTGCATAGAAAAGAATGAAAATGAAAACACAGCAACCCAAAACCTGTGGGACACTGTAAAAGCAGTCCTAAGGGGAAAGTTCATAGCAATACAGGCATACCTCAAGAAACAAGAAAAAAGTCAAATAAATAACCTAACTCTACACCTAAAGCAACTAGAAAAGGAAGACATGAAGAACCCCAGGGTTAGTAGAAGGAAAAAAATCTTAAAAATTAGGGCAGAAATAAATGCAAAAGAAACAAAAGAGACCATAGCAAAAATCAACAAAGCCAAAAGCTGGTTCTTTGAAAGGATAAATAAAATT
>NW_011461003.1:0-581 GCF_000754665.1 Bison bison bison | reverse complement strand
GGCCGCCCAGGCAGAAAACAAGGGAGGAGGGCACCCTGCTGCCCTTTCATGGCAGCATCTGTGGCTGTCCTGCTGAGGGGGCCTTCCATGGGGACCGTGTGCAGTACAAGTTTGGTGTTTTGGAACCGAATAATTAGAACGTGTAAAAATTGTAAATGATGTGGTGGTTTGATTCAAACAAAACAAAACAAAACAAAATACCAAGCTCCAAGTTTTTTGCTAAATTTAGGTCTTAATATTGAAGGCCTGTTTTCCTTCCACTGTGGCATTCTACGAAGGAATATGTCGGGTTTTTGTTTTTGTTTTTTTAAATTTGTTTTTTGTTTTTCTTTTTTTTAGAAAAGATTCCAAAAAAATGAGGGAAACAGGAAACCTAGAGGTGCCCCTGTAGTTTGGCGAAGGCCTTAGGAGGTCACTTGGAAATGCTGCTGGCTGTGAGGGGGGGAGGGGGCAGATGTGCACAGAGCTGTGCAGGCTTGTCCTTTGCATGGATGTTCTTTGTAGAAATCCACCTCGGAGCCATCTCCTGATGTGTAAGAATTTCCCAGACAAACCTTGAGCTAAGCAATGCGTTTTTTCCT
>NW_011461002.1:0-547 GCF_000754665.1 Bison bison bison | reverse complement strand
GGAGTCCCCCTGGAAATCCTCGAGAGTCTACCCCCATAACCAGAGCCTGCCTACTTTACTACTTTGTGCTCTTACCTACACCTCTGACTTTACGGGGGGCTGTCCCCCACCACCTCTTTCGGAGAAGGAGTTAACCTAGAGCTCCAGTCAATAAAAACTCTTGGGTGTGACAAGAGTGTTTTAACCTACAAACTCCTCTGAAGGTTCTCTGGCCTGCCTGACAGGCTTGTCTGGCCACATGTGATCGCTCACAGCCTCCCAACCGTGAGAGGCACAAGATGCTTTAAACCTTCTAAAAACAGGTTCCTTAGAAAAGTTAGAAAACTATTAGTATAAGTATAATGGGCTAATTAGAAATTGTGTTGGTGAAGGGTTTTTCATTTGTTGAGCCAATGTTTGTTGCTAAGTCTCCATATCCCCTGCCCTTACACACATTAATGAATATATAGAATTGACCTTTGATATTAATCACGTTAGACCTTAGGCTAAGTAAATTCTTTCCTTAACTAAAACCCACTACACCCTCACCCTGTAGGAGTGTAACTTT
>NW_011461001.1:0-518 GCF_000754665.1 Bison bison bison | reverse complement strand
GGCAGATGTTGACCGTCCAGACCCCCAAGTAAGTTTTAGTTAGCAAAGAAGCCTGCTTACAGTTTTATAGATAATGTCTCTCTGGGGCTGCGATTGCCCCATTCCGGCTCTGGCTGCCTGTCACCGGAGGGGGAAGGTCTGCAGCCGGCTATCTCTGTTCAATTCTTTGTTCCGTGCGCGGGCCTGGCAGTGTAGATATCCCACAGTCTGGTTTGCTAGCCCAAATTATTTCGCTCAGATAGTGCTCAGGGTATTCAGGCCAGATTCTTAGTCGAAGCGATGCAGCCCGCCCTGCGCCTCCCTGCGCAGCCCCCGCTTGCTAATGGCACGTGCAGGCATCTGCGCTGCTTCTCCGCTGGGGGAGTTACCATAGGACTCGCAATCTTGGAGTTTTAATTGTTTATTTATTTTTTCTCCCTGTTATGTTGCCCTCTGTGCTTTCAAAGCTCGGCACAGATTCGGCAGTGAGAAGGTTTCCTGGTGTTTGGAAACTTCTCTCTTTTTAAGACTCCCTTCCC
>NW_011461000.1:0-501 GCF_000754665.1 Bison bison bison | reverse complement strand
TGTATGCCAGCAGTGGGATTGCTGGATCATAAGGCAGTTCTATTTCCAGTTTTTTAGAATCTCCACACTGTTCTCCATAGTGGCTGTACTAGTTTGCATTCCCACCAACAGTGTAAGAGAGTCCCTTTTCTCCACACCCTCTCCAGCATTTATTGCTTGTAGACTTTTGGATCGCAGCCATTCTGACTGGCGTGAGATGGTACCTCATAGTGGTTTTGATTTGCATTTCTCTGATAATGACTGATGTTGAGCATCTTTTCATGTGTTTGTTAGCCATCTGTATGTCTTCTTTGGAGAAATGTCTATTTAGTTCTTTGGCCCACTTTTTGATTGGGTCATTTATTTTTCTGGAGTTGAGTTGTAGGAGTTGCTTGTATATTTTTGAGATTAATTGTTTGTCCGTTGCTTCATTTGCTATTATTTTCTCCCATTCTGAAGGCTGCCTTTTCACCTTGCTAATAGTTTCCTTTGTTGTGCAGAAGCTTTTAAGTTTAATTAGGT
>NW_011460999.1:0-525 GCF_000754665.1 Bison bison bison | reverse complement strand
ATCTATGTTCATCAGTGATATTGGCCTGTAGTTTTCTTTTTTTGTTGGGATCTTTGTCAGGTTTTGGTATTAGGGTGATGGTGGCCTCATAGAATGAGTTTGGAAGTTTACCTTCCTCTGTAATTTTCTGGAAGAGTTTGAGCAGGATAGGTGTTAGCTCTTCTCTAAATTTTTGGTAGAATTCAGCTGTGAAGCCGTCTGGACCTGGACTTTTGTTTGCTGGAAGATTTTTGATTACAGTTTCAATTTCCGTGCTTGTGATGGGTCTGTTAAGATTTTTTATTTCTTCCTGGTCCAGTTTTGGAAAGTTGTACTTTTCTAAGAATTTGTCCATTTCTTCCACGTTGTCCATTTTATTGGCATATAATTGTTGATAGTAGTCTCTTATGATCCTTTGAATTTCTGTGTTGTCTGTTGTGATCTCTCCAGTTTCATTTCTAATTTTATGGATTTGATTTTTCTCCCTTTGTTTCTTGATGAGTCTGGCTAATGGTTTGTCAATTTTATTTTTCCTTTCAAAGAACC
>NW_011460998.1:0-512 GCF_000754665.1 Bison bison bison | reverse complement strand
GAGAGAGGTGTCAGTTTTCCAACAGTGGATTCTATCCACCCGACTGGGGTCTAGAACCTCTCTGATACGAAACAGAAGAGTTGAGTGTTCCACTGTCCCCACAGCCAAGCTGTCTGCAGATCATGGACACAGTGATGTCTTCCATGGGGCTGCAGCAGACACTGCCCCAGGTCCCATTGTAGAAAACTTCCAGCCACCCAGCACACTGCTGGTCCTCGCTCACCATCCTGAGGGCCAGGAACTCTAAGGTTGAAAGGGGAGGAGACAGGACACAATAAAAACTTTGCTGGATGTTCTAGGTTTTTATTTCTTCTAGAAATGGTGAACATTCATCTCTGATCTTTTTCAAGAGATACCCACTAGACGACAAGACTGACATCACCTCCCTTTTAACTGACTTTGTCCATTTGTGTCTGTCTTTCTATTTCTACCACAATGGTGTAGTGGAAATGAACTGAGAGGAAGACCAAACTTCGCGGGTGCTAGTGAGGGAGGGAAGCTGAATCCTGCTT
>NW_011460997.1:0-517 GCF_000754665.1 Bison bison bison | reverse complement strand
ATCTAGGTTGCTTCCATGTCCTGGCTATTAGAAACAGTGCTATGATGAACATTGTGTTACACGTGTCTCTTTCAATTCTGGTTTCCTTGGTGTGTATGCCCAGCAGTGGGATTGCTGGTCATAATTAATCCTTTAATTTTCAATTTTACCGCCTATTACCTTGCAAAATATGACCCTATTTTTAAAGCGTATTTCATATTTTTAAATATATTTTGTGATTGATTGTGTTTTGTATTTTTAATATTGTATTTCAGAGAGTCTACCCTCTACTCTAGAGTTTTTTTTTACTTAAATTAATTTACTTGTTTTAATTGGAGGCTAATTACTTTACAAAATTGTAGTGGTTGTTGCCATACATTGACATGAATCAGCCATGGATGTATCAGTTCAGTTCAGTTCAGTTGCTCAGTTGTGCCCGACTATTTGCGACCCCACATGCTGCAGCATGCCAGGCCTCCGTGTCCATCAACAACTGCTGGAGTCTACCCAAACCCATGTCCATTGAGTCGGTGATGCC
>NW_011460996.1:0-509 GCF_000754665.1 Bison bison bison | reverse complement strand
AGAGGAACATTGGCTTCTGGACACAAGCCTAGATGAGGTCTATTGGCCCTGCAGTCACTCGAGAGCAATCCCCAGCTTTCCTCTGCAACTCGAATGGAAGATTGGACTTCCCTGGGCCAACACAAGAGGCATTTTGAATTCCCCGTCGTAACTCGAGAATCCCGCCGCAACTCGAGAAAAACCACGTGGTGCCCCCGTCATCGCAAGATGAAGCCCTTTCCCGCTGCAGCGTCTCAGGAGAAGTCCCACGTGAGGAACCTGGAGGTCGAAGCGGTACTTCGGCACCCTTGATGCGCCCCACAAAGTTCCCCGGCATCCCGGTCTCCCTGGAGAGGAACACCGAGGTTTTCCGGCACCACTTCCTCTGAGCCCCTTCTACCCTCCTGAACTCCACAGGAGGGTCGACTCCCCTGCTTTGTCTGGAAGGGGTTCCCGACCTTCCGGTCGCACCTCAGGATGAGGCCAGTCTCACGACGACATTCCAGACGTGGCCTCGTGGGTGCTTCCAC
>NW_011460995.1:0-515 GCF_000754665.1 Bison bison bison | reverse complement strand
GGCAGCATCTGTGGCTGTCCTGCTGAGGGGGCTTTCCATGGGGACCGTGTGCAGTACAAGTTTGGTGTTTTGGAACCGAATAATTAGAACGTGTAAAAATTGTAAATGATGTGGTGGTTTGATTCAAACAAAACAAACAAAAAACCAAGCTCCAAGTTTTTTGCAAATTTAGGTCTTAATATTGAAGGCCTGTATTCCTTCCACTGTGGCTATTGTACGAAGAAATGTGTCGGGTTTATTTTTTTTTTTAACTTGTTTTTTGTTTTTCTTTTTTTTTAGAAAAGATTCCGAAAAATGAGGGAAACAGGAAGCCCAGAGGTGCCCCTGTAGTTTGGCGAAGGCCTTAGGAGGTCACTTGGAAATGCTGCTGGCTGTGAGGGGGGAGGGGGCAGATGTGCACAGAGCTGTGTAGGCTTGTCCTTTGCATGGATGTTCTTTGTAGAAATCCACCTCGGAGCCATCTCCTGATGTGTAAGAATTTCCCAGACAAACCTTGAGCTAAGCAATGCGTTTTT
>NW_011460994.1:0-558 GCF_000754665.1 Bison bison bison | reverse complement strand
TCGCAAGGTCCCTGCAGACTTGGGACAGGAGAGTCAGGCCTCGTCTGGGTTGAGGCATGGAACTCCGCTTGCCTCTCGAGGTGTTCCCGGGGAGACAGGCCACTTGTCGAGCGGTATTTGGAACCTGGGGTGTTTTCCCGATGATGCACGGGCGAGTCACTGCCCCTTCGTGTTGACTTCATTCACAGGGTGGAGTTCGAAGAGCTGTCCGGGCATCGGGTTCTTATCAAGAGGGGACCGGGAAATCGGGGTCCTTCGGAATGTGGAACCACCCACGAGGCCACGTCTGGAATGTCGTCGTGAGACCGGCCTCATCCTGAGGTGTGACCGGAAGGTCGGGAACCCCTTCCAGACAATGCAGGGGAGTCGACCCTCCTGTCCAGATCAGGAGGGTAGAAGGGGCTCAGAGGAAGTGGTGCCGGAAAACTTCGGTGTTCCTCTCGAGGGAGACCGGGATGTCGGGGAACTTTGTGGGTCGCAAAAGGGTGCCAAGTACCGTTTCGACCTCCAATACCTAACGTGGGACTTCTCCTGAGACACTGTAGCGGGAAAGGGCTT
>NW_011460993.1:0-542 GCF_000754665.1 Bison bison bison | reverse complement strand
CCACTCGAGATGAATGCCTGTCTCCCCGGGTGCGTCTGGAATGAACCCCCGAGATCCCTGTCGCCCCCTGGAGAGGAACATTGGCTTCTGGACACAAGCCTAGATGAGGTCTCTTGGCCCTGCAGTCACTCGAGAGCAATCCCCAGCTTTCCTTCGCAACTCGAGTGGAAGATTGGACTTGCCTGGGCCAACACAAGAGGCATCCTGAATTCCCCGTCGTAACACGAGAATCCCGCCGTAACTCGAGAAAAACCACGTGGCTCCCCCGTCATCGCAAGATGAAGCCCTTTCCCGCTACAGCGTCTCGGGAGAAGTCCCACGTTAGGAATTGGAGGTCGAAAGGGCACTAGGCACCCTTGATGCGACCCACAAAGTTCCCCGAAATCCCGGTCTCCCTCGAGAGGAACACTGAGGTTTTCCGGCACCCCCTCCTCTGAGCCCTTTCTCCCCTCCTGATCTGGACAGGAGGGTCGACTCCCCTGCTTTGTCTGGAAGGGGTTCCCGACCTTCCGGTCGCACCTCAGGATGAGGCCGTCTCACGA
>NW_011460992.1:0-519 GCF_000754665.1 Bison bison bison | reverse complement strand
GCAGAGGAGTCGACCCTCCTGTCCAGATCAGGAGGGTAGAAGAGGCTCAGAGGAAGTGGTGCCGGAAAACTTCGGTGTTCCTCTCGAGGGAGCCGGGATGTCGGGGCACTTTGTGGGTCGCATCAAGGGTGACAAGTACCGTTTCGAACTCCAATTCCTAAAGTGGGACTTCTCCTGAGATGCTCTAGCGACACAGGGCTACATGTGCGATGACGGGGGAACCACGTGGTCTTTCTCGAGGTGTAGCAGGATTCTCGAATTAGGACGGGGAATTCAGCATGCCTCTTGTGTTGGCCCAGGGAAGTCCAATCTTCCATTCGAATTGCGAAGGAAAGCTGGGGATTGCTCTCGAGTGACTGCAGGGGCAATAGAACTCATCTAGGCTTGTGTCCAGAAGCCAATGTTCCTCTCCAGGGGTGACCGGAATGTCAGGGTTGCATTCCAGACACACCCGGGGAGACAGGCATTCATGTCGAGTGGAAGCAAAGAACCCCGCTCTGCTCTCGAGTCGCGACGGGT
>NW_011460991.1:0-514 GCF_000754665.1 Bison bison bison | reverse complement strand
CTTCCACTCGAGATGCATGCCTGTCCCCCGGGTGCGTCTGGAATGCAACCCCGAGATCCCTTTCGCCCCCTGGAGAGGAACACTGGCTTCTGGACACAAGCCTAGATGAGGTCTATTGGCCCTGCAGTCACTCGAGAGCAATCCCCAGCTTTCCTTCGCAACTCGAATGGAAGACTGGACTTCCCTGGGCCAACACAAGAGGCATCCTGAATTCCCCGTCGTAACTCGAGAATCCTGCCGCAACTCGAGAAAATCCACGTGGTTCCCCCGTCATCGCAAGATGAAGCCCTTTCCCGCTACAGTGTCTCAGGAGAAGTCCCACGTTAGGTACTGGAGGTCGAAACGGTACTTGGCACCCTTGATGAGACCCACAAAGTTCCCCGATATCCCGGTCTCCCTTGAGAGGAACACCGAAGTTTTCCGGCACCACTTCCTCTGAGCCCCTTCTACCCTCCAGATCTGGACAGGTGGGTCGACTCCCCTGCTTTGTCTGGAAGGGGTTCCCGACCTTCCG
>NW_011460990.1:0-530 GCF_000754665.1 Bison bison bison | reverse complement strand
CCCCTGGAGAGGAACATTGGCTTCTGGACACAAGCCTAGATGAGGTCTATTGGCCCTGCAGTCACTCGAGAGCAATCCCCAGCTTGCCTTCGCAACTCGAATGGAAGATTGGACTTCCCTGGGCCAACACAAGAGGCATCCCGAATTCCCCGTCGTAACTCGAGAATCCCCCCACAACTCGAGAAAAACCACGTGGTTCCCCCGTCATCGCAAGATGAAGCCCTGTCCCGCTACAGCGTCTCAGGAGAAGTCCCACGTTAGGAATTGGAGGTCGAAACGGTACTTGGCACCCTTGATGCCCCCCCACCAAGTTCCCCGGTATCCCGGTCTCCCTGGAGAGGAACACCAAGGTTTTCCGGCACCACTTCCTCTGAGCCCCTTCTACCCTCCTGATCTCCACAGGAGGGTCGACTCCCCTGCTTTGTCTGGAAGGGGTTCCCGACCTTCCGGTCGCACCTCAGGATGAGGTCGGTCTCACGACGACATTCCAGAAGTGGCCTCGTGGGTGCTTCCACATTGCGAAGCACCCC
>NW_011460989.1:0-515 GCF_000754665.1 Bison bison bison | reverse complement strand
GGATCCTGCTGTGATGTATGTCGGAGAGTGTTTTGCCTATGTTCTCCTCTAGGAGTTTTATAGTTTTTGGTCTTACATTGAGATCTTTAATCCATTTTGAGTTTATTTTTGTGTATGGTGTTAGAAAGTGTTCTAGTTTCATTCTTTTACAAGTGGTTGACCAGATTTCCCAGCACCACTTGTTAAAGAGATTGTCTTTAATCCATTGTATATTCTTGCCTCCTTTGTCAAAGATAAGGTGTCCATATGTGCGTGGATTTATCTCTGGGCTTTCTATTTTGTTCCATTGATCTATATTTCTGTCTTTGTGCCAGTACCATACTGTCTTGATAACTGTGGCTTTGTAGTAGAGCCTGAAGTCAGGTAGGTTGATTCCTCCAGTTCCATTTTTCTTTCTCAAGATCGCTTTGGCTATTCGAGGTTTTTTGTATTTCCATACAAAGTGTGAAATTATTTGTTCTAGCTCTGTGAAGAATACTGTTGGTAGCTTGATAGGGATTGCATTGAATCTATAA
>NW_011460988.1:0-503 GCF_000754665.1 Bison bison bison | reverse complement strand
TCCTGAGGCGTTTGGAGAGAGGTCGCGAGGTTGGCCTCTAGGCCATGCAGGAGCGAAGGCCCTCATCTCCGCGATGACGGGGGAGTCTCGGGGTGGTTCTCGAGCGGGGCCCCAGGGTGCGGTTTCTCACGAGGTACGACGGCGTGGTCAGTGAGCCTCTCGTGGGGCGCCAGGGAAGTCGGGTCTCCATGCGAGTGGCAGGGGGAGCGCGTCATTGCTCTCGAGTCATGGGAGGGGAACCTGGCCTCGAGACGTGTTGAAGAAGGTCTCTCGAGGTCTTTCTCGGGTTGAGGCAGGAAACCCTTGCTTCCCTCGACTTGTGCAGGTGACCTCATGGGGCTTCTCATGGTGGCTCTGAGAAGTCAGGGAAACTGGAGTTGGGTGCGGGGCCTCTCGGGACTCCACGGGGTTTGGTGCATTGGAAGAGGGCCTCATCTCCAGTTGAGGCAGGAACCTCAGGGTTCCTGTGATTTCAGACTCCGATCGCAGGGTCCCTGCAGACT
>NW_011460987.1:0-509 GCF_000754665.1 Bison bison bison | reverse complement strand
AAGGCTTTCTTATCTCTTCTTGCTATTCTTTGGAACTCTGCATTCAGATGTTTATATCTTTCCTTTTCTCCTTTGCTTTTCGCTTCTCTTCTTTTCACAGCTATTTGTAAGGCCTCCCCAGACAGCCATTTTTGCTTTTTTGCATTTCTTTCCATGGGGATGGTCTTGATCCCTGTCTCCTGTACAATGTCACGAACCTCATTCCATAGCTCATCAGGCACTGTAACAGAAAGAATGGGCCTGCCCAAAAACTGATTCTTTGATTCTTTTTTCACAGTTACCTCCCTCATGCATCTTTCTCTTAAATTACATTAGCCTTTGAGGGTGGAAGGAAAAGAGAGGAAGAGATCATTTTGCTCAATAGTTTTACCTGTTCTTCCCCAAGCAGCACTGTGGATGAGTATTTCTAAACTTTTACTTAATTTGTATATTTTTTGAAAAGTAATATACTCACAGGTATAAGATTCAAATGGTTGAAAATTATACAAATGAAAAGTTATAGCCGGTTC
>NW_011460986.1:0-531 GCF_000754665.1 Bison bison bison | reverse complement strand
AGGGTGGAGTTCGGAGAGGTGTCCGGGCATCGGGTTCTACCAAGAGGGGACCGGGAAATCGGGGTGCTTCGCAATGTGGAAGCACCCACGAGGCCACGTCTGGAATGTCGTCGTGAGACCGGCCTCATCCTGAGGTGCGACCGGAAGGTCGGGAACCCTTCCAGCAAAGCAGGGGAGTCGACCCTCCTGTGGAGATCAGGAGGGTAGAAGGGGCTCAGAGGAAGTGGTGCCGGAAAACCTCGGTGTTCCTCTCCAGGGAGACCGGGATGCCGGGGAACTTTGTGGGGGCGCATCAAGGGTGCCAAGTACCGTTTCGACCTCCAATTCCTAACGTGGGACTTCTCCTGAGACGCTGTAGCGGGAAAGGGCTTCATCTTGCGATGACGGGGGAACCACGTGGTTTTTCTCGAGTTGTGGCGGGATTCTCGAGTTACGACGGGGAATTCAGGATGCCTCTTGTGTTTGTCCAGGGAAGTCCAATCTTCCGTTGGAGTTGCGAAGGAAAGCTGGGGATTGCTCTCGAGTGACTGC
>NW_011460985.1:0-513 GCF_000754665.1 Bison bison bison | reverse complement strand
GATGAATGCCTGTCTCCCCGGGTGCGTCTGGAATGCCACCCCGAGATCCCGGTCGCCCCTGGAGAGGAACATTGGCTTCTGGACACAAGCCTAAATGAAGTCTATTGGCCCTGCAGTCAGTCGAGAGCAATCCCCAGCTTGCCTTCACAACTCGAATGGAAGATTGGCCTTCCCTGGGCCAACACAAGAGGCATCCCGAATTCCCCGTCGTAACTCGAGAATCCCGCCGCAACTCGAGAAACACCACGTGGTTCCCCCGTCATCGCAAGATGAAGCCCTGTCCCGCTACAGCGTCTCAGGAGAAGTCCCACGTTAGGAATTGGAGGTCGAAACGGTACTTGGCACCCTTGATGCGCCCCACAAAGTTCCCCGGCATCCCGGTCTCCCTGGAGAGGAACACCGAGGATTTCCGGCACCACTTCCTCTGAGCCCCTTCTACCCTCCTGATCTCCACAGGAGGGTCGACTCCCCTGCTTTGTCTGGAAGGGGTTCCCGACCTTCCGGTCGCACCTC
>NW_011460984.1:0-543 GCF_000754665.1 Bison bison bison | reverse complement strand
GCTTCCACTCGAGATGAATGCCTGTCTCCCGGGTGCGTCTGAAATGCAACCCCGAGATACCGGTCGCCCCTGGAGAGGAGCATTGGCTTCTGGACACAAGCCTAGATGAGGTCTATTGGCCCTGCAGTCACTCGATAGCAATCCCCAGCTTTCCTCCGCAACTCGAATGGAAGTTTGGACTTCCCTGGGACAACACAGGAGGCATCCTGAATTCCCCGTCGTAACTCGAGAATCCCGCCGCAACTCGAGAAAAACCACGTGGTTCCCCCGACATCGCAAGATGAAGCCCTTTCCCGCTACAGCGTCTCAGGAGAAGTCCCTCGTTAGGAATTGGAGGTCGAAACGGTACTTGGCACCCTTGATGCGCCCCCACGAAGATCCCCGGCATCCCGGTCTCCCTGGAGAGGAACACCGAGGTTTTCCGGCACCACTTCCTCTGAGCCCCTTCTACCCTCCTGATCTCGACAGGAGGGTCGACTCCCCTGCTTTTGTCTGGAAGGGGTTCCCGACCTTCCGGTCGCGCCTCAGGATGAGGCCGGTCTC
>NW_011460983.1:0-537 GCF_000754665.1 Bison bison bison | reverse complement strand
CAGTAAGACCTAATATTAAAACCAAACAAAAACATTACAAGAACATTGCAGACCATTGTATCTTATGAATAACACAAACGAAAATTCTCAAACAAAATAACCAGTAAACCAAATCCAGAATTTATATAGAGAGTTGTAATGACCAAATGGAATTTATACCAGGAATACAAGATATGCTTAAAAATCTCAAAATCAATTAATAAAATATATCATTAACTGAATTAAAAAAAAAAAACTAACATGATCATCTCAATAGGTGCATTTGACAAAAATCCAGTACCTGTTCACAATAAAAACACTAAACAAATAAAAATAAAAGGAAACTTCCTCAACCTGATAAAGGACATCTATTAAATACCCACAGTTAATATGAAACTTATTGGTTAAAAAAAAAAAAACAACTGAGTATTGTTACGCTAAGATCAGCATGCATCACTTCTATTCAGTACTGTACTTGATGGAAGTTCTAGTCAGGACAATTAGGTGAGAAAATGAAACAAAAGTCATACAACTGGAAAAAAAAAATAAAGCTATCTC
>NW_011460982.1:0-509 GCF_000754665.1 Bison bison bison | reverse complement strand
CCACAGGAGGCCGGGTAAGGAACAAGGAACTAACAAGCTCCCACCAACCAGGATTCGCAGAGGTCAACAAGAGGTCAGCAAGAGATGGGAGACTGCAGTCCAGAGGTCCTAGCAACTTCCAGCGAGCAGCAAAGACCCAGCATAGTCAAAACGAATTCAATGTTACCCAAAACAAATAAATCAACGGACAGAAGTTCTTGGAACACATGACTGAGGTTAGGGGTGAGGCAGTAAAATGTATGTGCCAGGATACTCTTAAAGTATACTCTTAACGTAGATGAGGAGAACAAGGTAGGAGGAAAACTTACTGTTTGGTTCAGGTCGCTTCTGAGCCTTTTGGGGGAACCGACCTGAAGCCAGAGTCTAGCGGAAATACACAGGCTTTGAACATCGACTGAAGACCAACATTTCCTAAGGAAAAAACGCATTGCTTAGCTCAAGGTTTGTCTGGGAAATTCTTACACATCAGGAGATAGGCTCCGAGGTGGATTTCTACAAAGAACATCCAT
>NW_011460981.1:0-533 GCF_000754665.1 Bison bison bison | reverse complement strand
GTTTGGAGAGAGGTCGCGAGATTGGTCTCTAGGCCATGCAGGAGACGAAGGCCCTCATCTCGCGATGACGGGGGAGTCTCGGGGTTGTTCTCGAGCGGCGGCCCCAGTGTGCGCTTTCTCACGAGGTACGACGGCGAGGTCAGTGAGCCTCTCGTGGGGCGCCAGGGAAGTCGGGTCTCCATGAGAGTGGCGAGGGCGAGCGCGTCATTGCTCTCGAGCCATGATAGGGTCCGGGGACCAGCCCCGGCTGATCCAGGGTATTCGAAGGAGAGACGGTGTAGGCGAAGATCAGGAAACAACTGCTTAATTAAATGTTAATTAAGGACATAAAGAGTAATAGAATGTGGATAGCTCAGTGAGGAAATTCAGTGGAGAAAAGAGGCTGAATAATTCAGCCAGAAGGTAAAGAAAGAACGACATGGTGAGACCAAGTTTCGGTGAACAAGGCCCACACTTTATTTTTCAAAGTAGTTTTTATACCTTAAGTTATGCATAGAGGATAATGGGGGAAGGGGTAGAGTCTTGCAGCAAAC
>NW_011460980.1:0-509 GCF_000754665.1 Bison bison bison | reverse complement strand
AGCAGGACAGCCACAGATGCTGCCATGAAAGGGCAGCAGGGTGCCCTCCTCCCTTGTTTTCTGCCTGGGCGGCCACCGGGTTTTGAAACCCATGCACCCTACTAAGTTTTTGGGTGCAATTCGTGGACCCTCCCCTTTCCCATCCCAGCAGGTGGTCAAGGGCCCGCTGGCCTCCAAAGTGCCAGAAGCAGGGCTGGGCCAGCCGGCCAGAGTTCAGGGTTCTGGCCCTTGGACTTGCAGCGGACACTAGGCTGCTTGGGAAAACCGCGCGGCTCTGACCTTTCAGCAAAGGGGTGGAGCGGTAAAGGCCTTGAGCCCAAAGGCGAGGTCTTTCTGCGACCGCCAGGTTGTGCCAACAGAGGGCGGACTACGTGGTTCCCTGCTCCAAGCAGTCCCAGTTCCCTGACCTGTGGTCCGCACCCCTCCGCCGCGCCCACTGGATGCCGATCCTTGGGGACCCAGGAGCGCACGCAATGGGCGTTCCCAGCCGCCACGGCGACCCCCGAGAG
>NW_011460979.1:0-554 GCF_000754665.1 Bison bison bison | reverse complement strand
TAACCTAACTCTACACCTAAAGACAACTAGAAAAAGGAAGAAATGAAGAACCCCAGGGTTAGTAGAAGGAAAGAAATACTTAAAAATTAGGGCAGAAATAAATGACAAAAGAAACAAAAGAGACCATAAAAATCAACAAAGCCAAAAGCTAGTTCTTTGAAAGGATAAATAAAATTGACAAACCATTAGCCAGACTCATCAAGAAACAAAGGGAGAAAAATCAAATCAATAAAATTAGAAATGAAAATGGAGAGATCACAACAGACAACACAGAAATACAAAGGATCATAAGAGACTACTATCAACAATTATATGCCAATAAAATGGACAACGTGGAAGATATGGACAAATTCTTAGAAAAGTACAACTTTCCAAAACTGGACCAGGAAGAAATAGAAAATCTTAACAGACCCATCACAAGCACGGAAATTGGAACTGTAATCAAAAATCTTCCAGCAAACAAAAGCCCAGGTCCAGACGGCTTCACAGCTGAATTCTACCAAAAATTTAGAGAAGGGCTTACACCTATCCTACTCAAACTCTTCCAGAAAATT
>NW_011460978.1:0-524 GCF_000754665.1 Bison bison bison | reverse complement strand
GTTAGCCAGCCCCCTCTGCTTGACTTTTTCCCTTCCTTTTCTCCACTGAGTCAGCTTTGCTCAGATGCCCCGAGGGAACGAGCGGCCCTCTCAGTCTCCAGCTCCCTCACTGAGCTTTCGCTTTTGTTTGAAATCTTGGATTGTGGCTGCCTAAGGACCTCTTTTAAACCTTATTTTAGCTTTTCTAGCTCTTGGTAGGCTGACCTACAAGATGCTTGCGTCTGTCACTGGAAGTGGAGACACCCTGGGGGGGGGTCTTCTGTCATCTGAAGCCACATGTAACAGTCACAGTAATTGTCTTGATCAAGTTAATTTGATACCAGGGAAAACAAGAACCAGGGGTCCTTGCTTGGTACCCATGGCTGTGTTTCTGGTCAGAGTCCCCAGCTTGCCTGGGCTGTTTCAGTGCCACGTGAACTTGGGAAGGAGGTGGAGAAGGCGGCCCACGCGGCCTGGAGACAGAGGAGCCGGTCTCCCCTCTGCCCTTGCCCCTGGCGGCCCAGGGCAGGCCTTGCAATGCCGGG
>NW_011460977.1:0-505 GCF_000754665.1 Bison bison bison | reverse complement strand
TGGCAACGGGATCATACTTATCAGTAATTACCTTAAATGTAAATGGGTTAAATGCCCCAACCAAAAGACAAAGATTGGCTGAATGGATACAAAAACAAGACCCCTACATATGTTGTCTACAAGAGACCCACCTCAAAACAGGGGACACATACAGACTGAAAGTGAAGGGCTGGAAAAAGATTTTCCATGCAAATAGGACCAAAAGAAAGCAGGAGTAGCAATACTCGTATCAGATAAAATAGACTTTAAAACAAAGGCTGTGAAAAGAGACAAAGAAGGTCACTACATAATGATCAAAGGATCAATCCAAGAAGAAGATATAACAATTATAAATACATATGCACCCAACACGGGAGCACCACAGTACGTAAGACAAATGCTAACAAGTATGAAAGGAGAAATTAACAATAACACAATAATAGTGGGAGACTTTAATACCCCACTCACACCTATGGATAGATCAACTAAACAGAAAATTAACAAGGAAACACAAACTTTAAACGAT
>NW_011460976.1:0-519 GCF_000754665.1 Bison bison bison | reverse complement strand
ACAAAAGAAAAAAAAGAAAAAGAAAAAGTCTGACCTTAGTCTTAATTTTTAGGGGAAAAGGAGGGCTGTCAGGAACAAGAGGAAGAAGAAAGCGCTTCTTAAATCTTTAGTCCCTTTATGCTATTCCTCAGCCATAAGGTAGTAGCTGTCTTTTTTTTTTTCAAATGCTATCCCTGGTTCTCTTAGAGTTATCCCTTTTATCAGTTATCTACCTTTTACTAATTAAAATTCTGTGTATTAAATTTTCCCTGTTCACATTACTGATGTGATGTGTCTCCTGCAAGGATCTTAATTGATACATATGCTAAATCTATGGGGAATGAGATTGATAAGGAAAAAAATAATACAGAGCTATAAGCTAACTAGCTATACAGTAGTTATTAATTACAAAAGTAAAAAGCGATAGCTGTCAGTGGAAAAACTGGACAATATCTTAGCTGAGTGATTACAGCTGATACCACCAAAAAGAATCAGATAGATACAGTGTGTCTCCATATGTGAAATCCTAACAATATCACT
>NW_011460975.1:0-528 GCF_000754665.1 Bison bison bison | reverse complement strand
GAAGAGGTGTCCGGGCATCGGGTTCTTATCAAGAGGGCCGGGAAATCGGGGTCCTTCGGAATGTGGAACCACCCACGAGGCCACGTCTGGAATGTCGTCGTGAGACCGGCCTCATCCTGAGGTGCGACCGGAAGGTCGGGAACCCCTTCCAGACAAAGCAGAGGAGTCGACCCTCCTGTCCAGATCAGGAGGGTAGAAGAGGCTCAGAGGATGTGGTGCCGGAAAACTTCGGTGTTCCTCTCGAGGGAGACCGGGATGTCGGGGCACTTTGTGGGTCGCATCAAGGGTGACAAGTACCGTTTCGAACTCCAATTCCTAAAGTGGGACTTCTCCTGAGACGCTGTAGCGGCACAGGGCTACATCTTGCGATGACGGGGAACCACGTGGTTTTTCTCGAGGTGTAGCAGGATTCTCGAATTACGACGGGGAACTCAGGATGCCTCTTGTGTTGGCCCAGGGAAGTCAAATCTTCCATTCGAGTTGCGAAGGAAAGCTGGGGATTTCTCTCGGGTGACTGCAGGGCCAATA
>NW_011460974.1:0-530 GCF_000754665.1 Bison bison bison | reverse complement strand
TGCCTTAGATTGTGCCTCGAATATAGTGTACACATAACCCAGGAAAGGAAAGAAATTGACTCGCCAAATATACACAGAGATCAAAAGTGCCGAGCCAAGTGACCCCTTGAGGCTTCCAAGAGCTTTTCTGTCTTTCACACACTAAGTAAATACTGAGCACCTACTATGAACTAGGGGGCATGTAATAAGTTTTAGGAAGTAGAATGCGGAGAGAAGAAGAAACAGAGTTCCTGCTTTCACTGAGACGACTCTAATGATACATCACAGGCAGATCCTTTGAGAACCTATAGAGGGGCCTCTTCCCTCACCACAAAACCTGGGTGTCAGGGAAGGCTCTCCAGAGGCACCATTTCGTTGAGGTCCATAGGTTGAACCTAGGTAAACCAGGGTTGAGATGCAGGAAGAATTTCAGGCCGGGAAAATAGCATCTTGGAAGGCTATGTGACCAGGGAAACTTAGGACATTCAAGAAACGAAAAATGCCCTATGGGATGGAAGCCAAAGAGTGCAGAGGGCATTCCAGGCAAAAGA
>NW_011460972.1:0-522 GCF_000754665.1 Bison bison bison | reverse complement strand
CTCGCGACCTCTCTCCAAACGCCTAAGGAGGCTTGACTCCCTTTACGTCCCCCAAGTGAGCTCCAAGAGATACCCGTCGCGACTCGAGAGCAGAGCGGGGTGCTTTGCTTCCACTTGAAATGAACGCCTGTCTCCCCGGGTGCGTCTGGAATGCAACCCCAACGATCCCTGTCGCCCCTGGAGAGGAACACTGGCTTCTGGACACAAGCCTAGATGAGGTCTATTGGCCCTGCAGTCACTCGAGAGCAATCCCCAGCTTTCCTTCGCGTCTTGAATGGAAGATTGGACTTCCCTGGGTCAACACAATGGGCATCCTGAATTCCCCGTCGTAACTCGAGAATCCCGCCGCAACTCGAGAAAAACCACGTGATTCCCCGGTCATCGCAATATGAAGGCCTTTCCCGCTACAGCGTCTCAGGAGAATTCCACGTTAGGAATTGGAGGTCGAAACGGGTGGGCACCCTTGATGTGACCCACAAAGTTCCCGACATCCAGATCTCCCTGGAGAGGAACACCGAGGTT
>NW_011460971.1:0-501 GCF_000754665.1 Bison bison bison | reverse complement strand
CTGATGGATATGTGTATCCATTTACTCGTAGGACGATTTCAAAACTGTGCTAATTAGTACCATGGCTGGGCCTCACAGTAGGCCACAAATAATCAAAATTGGTTAGGAAAAAAAGCATGCCTTCAAAGTAAACTCTTAGCCAGAAAAAGGAAAATGGGGAGACGTAAAGCAATCTATCAGCGCTTTGTTCCAAACCCACCTCAGGACCACAGTGTGAGGGGGCAGGTGCCTCACAAGGTGCCAACCAGGGATGGGAAGGGGGTGGCAGGGTCCTTGCCTCGGATGGCTCATCGTGCCGTGCTGCCAGCCGGCCTTTCTGGGGGCACCTACAGCACCGCCCCATTGCCCAAGGAGTCTGCCGGCCGGTCCGCCACAGGGAACCTGAGGTCCGGGGCGCTGCCCAAGTGGGGTCGGCTGAAACACACGGGGAAGAAGAGTGCTGTTAGAAGAAAAGAGAGCTCACTCTGTCAGACGAGCCAAAGCCTGTCCATTTGGAAGATC
>NW_011460970.1:0-522 GCF_000754665.1 Bison bison bison | reverse complement strand
GCCCCTGGAGAGGAACATTGGCTTCTGGAAACAAGCCCAGATGAGGTCTGTTGGCCCTGCAGTCACTCGAGAGCAATCCCCAGCTTTCCTTCGCAACTCGAATGGAAGATTGGACTTCCCTGGGCCAACACAAGAGGCATCCCGAATTCCCCGTCGTAACTCGAGAATCCCGCCGCAACTCGAGAAAAACCACGTGGTTCCCCCGTCATCGCAAGATGAAGCCCTTTCCCGCTACAGCGTCTCAGGAGAAGTCCCACGTTAGGAATGGGAGGCCGAAACGGTACTTGGCGCCCTTGATGCGCCCCCACAAAGTTTCGCGGCATCCCGGTCTCCCTGGAGAGGAACACCGAGGTTTTCCGGCACCACTTCCTCTGAGCCCCTTCTACCCTCCTGATCTCCACAGGAGGGTCGACTCCCCTGCTTTGTCTGGAAGGGGTTCCCGACCTTCCGGTCGCACCTCAGGATGAGGCCGGTCTCACGACGACATTCCACACGTGGCCTCGTGGGTGCTTCCACATTGCG
>NW_011460969.1:0-514 GCF_000754665.1 Bison bison bison | reverse complement strand
TTCGAGTTGCGAAGGAAAGCTGGGGATTGCTCTCGAGTGACTGCAGGGCCAATAGACCTCATCTAGGCTTGTGTCCAGAAGCCAGTGTTCCTCTCCAGGGGCGAAAGGGATCTCGGGGTTGCATTCCAGACGCACCCGGGGAGACAGGCATTCATCTCGAGTGGAAGCAAAGAACCCCGCTCTGCTCTCGAGTCGCGACGGGTATCTCTTGGAGCTCACTGGGTGGACTAAAGGGAGTCAAGCCTCCTGAGGCGTTTGGAGAGAGGTCACGAGATTGGTCTCTAGGCCATGCAGGAGACGAAGGCCCTCATCTCGCGATGACGGGGGAGTCTCGGGGTTGTTCTCGAGCGGCGGCCCCAGTGTGCGCTTTCTCACGAGGTACGACGGTGAGGTCAGTGAGCCTCTCCGGGGGGCGCCAAGGAAGTCGGGTCTCCATGCGAGTGGCGAGGAGGAGCGCGTCATTGCTCTCGAGCCATGGTAGGGTGCCGGGGACCAGCCCCGGCTGATCCAGGGT
>NW_011460968.1:0-514 GCF_000754665.1 Bison bison bison | reverse complement strand
AACTAAACTGAACTGAATATTAAGTAATCCGGACTTATAGAATTTGTTTGGTATTAGTTCTCTGCTGTTTTCTGGAAGAGATTGTGTAGAATTGGTATCCCTTTAAAATTGTTAGATTTTACCAATTAAAGCATCAGGCCTGAACATCTTTGTTCAGGAGATTTTAAACTACAAATTCAATTTGTTGAATCGTTACAGGACTGTTCATATTATCAGTTTCATCTTGGGTGAGTTTTGGCAGTCTGAGGAATTGGTCTACTTCATCTAAATTGTCTGGTTTATATGCATAGAGTTGTTTGTAATATTACTTAGGTATTTTTAACATTTTTATTGGAAAGTGAAAGTTAGTTTTGGTTGTGCTGGGTTTTCATTGCTGTGTGCAGTCTTTCCCTAGTTGCAGAGTGTGGGGGCTACTCTTTGTTTTAGGCTTTTCGTTGTGGTGGCTTCTCTTGTTGCAGAGCCTGGGCTGCAGAGTGTGTGGGCTTCAGTAGTTGTGACACATGGGCATGTCACT
>NW_011460967.1:0-506 GCF_000754665.1 Bison bison bison | reverse complement strand
AGAGCTGGTTTGGTGGTGCTGAATTCTCTCAGCTTTTGCTTGTCTGTAAAGCTTTTGATTTCTCCTTCATATTTGAATGAGATCCTTGCTGGGTACAGTAATCTGGGCTGTAGGTTATTTTCTTTCATCACTTTTAAGTATGTCCTGCCATTCTCTCCTGGCCTGAAGAGTTTCTGTTGAAAGATCAGCTGTTTTCCTTATGGGAATCCCATTGTGTGTTATTTGTTGTTTTTCCCTTGCTGCATTTAATATTTGTTCTTTGTGTTTGATCTTTGTTAATTTGATTAATATGTGTCTTGGGGTGTCTTGCCTTGGGTTTATCCTGTTTGGGACTCTCTGGGTTTCTTGGACTTGGGTGATTATTTCCTTCCCCATTTTAGGGAAGTTTTCAACTATTATCTCCTCAAGTATTTTCTCATGGTCTTTCTTTTTGTCTTCTTCTTCTGAGACTCCTATGATTCGAATGTTGGGGCGTTTAACATTGTCCTGGAGGTCTCTGAGATTGT
>NW_011460966.1:0-719 GCF_000754665.1 Bison bison bison | reverse complement strand
CCTGGCTTCCCTTGACCTGTGCAGGTGACCTCAGGGGGCTTCTCATGGTGGCTCTGAGAAGTCAGGGAAACTGGAGGTGGGAGGTGCCTCTCGGCACTCCACTGGGTTTGGTGCATTGGAAGAGGGCCTCATCTCCAGTTGAGGCAGGAACCTCAGGGTTCCTCTGACTTCAGACTCCGATCGCAAGGTCCCTGCAGACTTGGGACAGGAGAGTCAGGCCTCGTCTTGGGTTGAGGCATGGAACTCCGCTTGCCTCTCGAGGTGTTCCCGGGGAGACAGGCAACTTGTCGAGCGGTATTTGGAATTGGGGGATTTTCCCGACGATGCACGGGCGAGTCACTACACCTTCGTGTTGATTTCATTCACAGGGTGGAGTTCGAAGAGGTGTCCGGGCATCGGGTTCTTATCAAGAGGGGACCGGGAAATCGGGGTCCTTCGGAATGTGGAACCACCCACGAGGCCACGTCTGGACTGTCGTCGTGAGACCTGCCTCATCCTGAGGTGCGACCGGAAGGTCGGGGACCCCTTCCAGACAAAGCAGGGGAGTCGACCCTCCTGTCCAGATCAGGAGGGGAGAAGGGGCTCAGAGGAAGTGGTGCCGGAAAACCTCGGTGTTCCTCTCGAGGGAGACCGGGATGTCGGGGAACTTTGTGGGTCGCATCAAGGGTGCCAAGTACCGTTTCGACCTCCAATACCTAACGTGGGACTTCTCCTGAGAC
>NW_011460965.1:0-551 GCF_000754665.1 Bison bison bison | reverse complement strand
TAGCCTGGAGACAAGGATTGAGAAGATGCAAGAAAGGTTTAACAAGGACCTAGAAGAATAAAAAAGAGTCAATATATAATGAATAATGCAATAAATGAAATTAAAAACACTCTGGAGGCAACAAATAGTAGAATAACAGAGGCAGAAGATAGGATTAGTGAATTAGAAGATAGAATGGTAGAAATAAATGAATCAGAGAGGAGAAAAGAAAAATGAATTAAAAGAAATGAGGACAATCTCAGAGACCTCCAGGACAATATTAAACGCTACAACATTCGAATCATAGGAGTCCCAGAAGAAGAAGACAAAAAGAAAGACCATGAGAAAATACTTGAGGAGATAATAGTGGAAAACTTCCCTAAAATGGGGAAGGAAATAATCACCCAAGTACAAGAAACCCAGAGAGTCCCAAACAGGATAAACCCAAGGAGAAACACCCCCAAGACACATATTAATCAAATTAACAAAGATCAAACACAAAGAACAAATATTAAAAGCAGCAAGGGAAAAACAACAAATAACACACAAGGGAATTCCCATAAGGATAACAG
>NW_011460964.1:0-518 GCF_000754665.1 Bison bison bison | reverse complement strand
GATGAGGTCTATTGGCCCTGCAGTCACTCGAGAGCAATCCCCAGCTTTCCTCCGCAACTCGAATGGAAGATTGGACTTCCCTGGGCCAACACAAGAGGCATCCTGAATTGCCCGTCGTAACTCGAGAATCCCGCCGCAACTCGAGAAAAACCACGTGGTTCCCCCGTCATCGCAAGATGAAGCCCTTTCCCGCTACAGCGTCTCAGGAGAAGTCCCACGTTAGGAATTGGAGGTCGAAACGGTACTTTGGCACCCTTGATGCGCCCCCACAAAGTTCCCCGGCATCCCGGTCTCCCTGGAGAGGAACACCGAGGTTTTCCGGCACCACTTCCTCTGAGCCCCTTCTACCCTCCTGATCTCCACAGGAGGGTCGACTCCCCTGCTTTGTCTGGAAGGGGTTCCCGACCTTCCGGTCGCACCTCAGGATGAGGCCGGTTCTCACGACGACATTCCACACGTGGCCTCGTGGGTGCTTCCACATTGCGAAGCACCCGATTTCCCGGTCCCCTCTTGGTAAG
>NW_011460963.1:0-509 GCF_000754665.1 Bison bison bison | reverse complement strand
GTGTTAGGTACTATGTTACCTGCTGGCCCTACAAAGATGAATAAGGACCTCAATAGCAAGTTCTGCTTTCAAAAGCAAGTGTCCGCAGTAGGACCTAGACTAAAAAAATGAAGGACAAGTTCGTACCCCAATACAATGGCTATTATTCCAAAACAAAAAACCCAGAAAAATAAACTAGTGTTGGTGAGGATACAGAGATACTGGACCCCCTGTGCATCGCTAGCAAAAATGTAGAATGGAGCAGCTGCTATACAAAACAGTTCGGAGGGTCCTCAAAAAATTAAACAGAATTATCATGCTATCCTAAAATTTCACTTCTGAGAATAACCAAAAAAAAAAGCAATGTCTGGAACAAATATTTATACATCTGTACTCACAGCAGCTTATATTCATAATAGCCAAAAAGTGGAAGGAACTCAAGTGTCTGATGCATGAATGATTAAACTAAACGTTGGGCATAAATATGCAACAAAATATTATTCAGTCTTAAAAAGGAAGGAAATTCTGAC
>NW_011460962.1:0-506 GCF_000754665.1 Bison bison bison | reverse complement strand
ATCTCATACTGCTGCTGAAAGTTGGGAATCCAGGAGTAATTCAGGTTGAGGGGTTCTGGCTCAGGGTTTCATGAGATTGTCGTCATCTGAAGCCTTGACATGGGCTGGTGGATTTCCTTCCAAGATGGCTTACTCACATAGCTGTTGAAACCAGTTTCCTTGCTGGCTGTTGGGAGAAAGCCTCAGTTCTTTCCCATGGGCCTCTCTACTGGGCTACCTGAGTGTTCTCAAGATACGACTAAGCTGGCTTCCAGAGTGAGTGATCCAAGAGGATGAGCAAGGAGGCTGACAGTGCCTTTTGTGACTTAAAGAGTCATAGTCAGACACTTCATTTTCATTTCTACAATATTCTAACATTAGAAGTGAGCCACTAAGTCCAGCCTACATGTAAAGGGGAGTATAAGGACCACCCTTGAAGGAAAGGATTTGTGGACATACTTTAAAACCACATGGTACACCCATGGCCACAAATTGTTTACATACTTGTATGTCCAAAATGCATTTTC
>NW_011460961.1:0-513 GCF_000754665.1 Bison bison bison | reverse complement strand
TCAGAGATGTCAAGAATAATAGTATGAGGAGAGCTCAGTAGGAAAATTCGGTGGAGAAAAGAGACTGAGTAGCTTGGTTTACGCGGAAGACCAATCAACCTTCAAGACAAGAAGTTTGCACCACTTACGTAGGCCGCAGGCGCCCTCTCGAATAGCGGAAGGTGCCTCACCCTAGACACCTTCTCGAGTGGGTCTTAGCAACCCAGGCATAATTAGTAAGCCTGGTGGGTTCCGCGCTCCAGATGGAGACTCAGCTGGAAGTTAAAAGGAAGAATGACAAGGAACTTTATGAATTGGAGCTGTAAGTTAACTCTTTGACAGAGAGACCGAGATGGTGGTGGGGGACAGCCCCCAGTGAAATCAGAGGTGAGAGCACAAAGCAATACAGTAGGCAGACTCCGGTATTTTGGGGGCGAGATGCTCGAGAATATCCGGGTGGACTCATGAGGCTCGATCCCGCATTTGCGTATGCCGAGCCTCCTTCCTCATGACCTTTGTCCAGAGTGGAATGCC
>NW_011460960.1:0-502 GCF_000754665.1 Bison bison bison | reverse complement strand
AGGTCCAAGGGCCAGAACCCTGATCTCTGGCCGGCTGGCCCAGCCCTGCTTCTGGCACTTTGGAGGCCAGCGGGCCCTTGACCACCTGCTGGGATGGGAAAGGGAAGGGGTCCACGAATTGCACCCTAGAAACTTAGTAGGGTGCATGGGTTTCAAAACCCGGTGGCCGCCCAGGCAGCAAACAAGGGAGGAGGGCACCCTGCTGCCCTTTCATGGCAGCATCTGTGGCTGTCCTGCTGAGGGGGCCTTTCCATGGGGACCGTGTGCAGTACAAGTTTGGTGTTTTGGAACCGAATAATTAGAACGTGTAAAAATTGTAAATGATGTGGTGGTTTGATTCAAACAAAACAAAACAAAAAACCAAGCTCCTAAGTTTTTTGCAAATTTAGGTCTTAATATTGAAGGCCTGTATTCCTTCCACTGTGGCATTGTACGAAGAAATGTGTCGGGTTTTTTTTTTTTTAACTTGTTTTTTGTTTTTCTTTTTTTTTAGAAAAGATTC
>NW_011460959.1:0-513 GCF_000754665.1 Bison bison bison | reverse complement strand
ATCTTGCGATGACGGGGGAACCGACGTGGTTTTTCTCGAGTTGCGGCGGGATTCTCGAGTTACGACGGGGAATTCAGGATGCCTCTTGTGTTGGCCCAGGGAAGTCCAATCTTCCATCGAGTTGCGGAGGAAAGCTGGGGATTGCTCTCGAGTGACTGCAGGGCCAGAAGACCTCATCTAGGCTTGTGTCCAGGAGCCAATGTTCCTCTCCAGGGGCGACCGGGATCTCGGGGTTGCATTCCAGACGCACCCGGGGAGACAGGCATTCATCTCGAGTGGAAGCAAAGAACCCCGCTCTGCTCTCGAGTCGCGACGGGTATCTCTTGGAGCTCACTGGGTGGACTAAAGGGAGTCAAGCCTCCTGAGGCGTTTGGAGAGAGGTGGCGAGATTGGCCTCTAGTCCATGCAGGAGACGAAGGCCCTCATCTCCGCGATGACGGGGGAGTCTCGGGGTGGTTCTCGAGCTGCGGCCCCAGGGTGCGGTTTCTCACGAGGGACGACGGTGAGGTCAGT
>NW_011460958.1:0-500 GCF_000754665.1 Bison bison bison | reverse complement strand
CCTGTTATCTCACTGAGACAGCAAGTTCTAAGTGGAGTCAGAATGGTGCGACCAAGGATGCCTGTCAGAAAGGAGAGGCAGGAGGAAAGTGCCTGTGGGCGACCAGTGAGAGTTCAGAGGTTCCAAGACACAGAACAGGCAGCAACCCAGACACAGAAACCAAAGTGGGTGACCACACAACCCCTTGACCACCCGGATACAAGGGTCTTTCTGTCCTTCTGAAGGACATACTTTCCCTGACCTTGCCAAGAGCATGGGCAAGGTTTGCCTTTTTCCTGTGCTTTCAGTGATGGACCAGAACTGTAGCATAAGGACCTGCTACCTGCAGAGTCTTCCAGTTTGAAATATTACCAATTGTACTCTTTGCAGAACACATATATTGGGTATCAGGACTATAGGATGGATGGCTTAGCTTGATCCTCTTACTGCTTCCCTCCCCACAGCCTTGGGCGACAAGGCAGGCTTGGGTGTGTTCTCACATGGAGAACAGAATCGCATTT
>NW_011460957.1:0-517 GCF_000754665.1 Bison bison bison | reverse complement strand
AAGCAAGAACCCCGCTCTGCTCTCGAATCGCGACGGGTATCTCTTGGAGCTCACTGGGTGGACTCAAGGGAGTCAAGCCTCCTGAGGCGTTTGGAGAGAGGTCGCGAGATTGGTCTCTAGGCCATGCAGGAGACGAAGGCCCTCATCTCTCGGTGACGGGGGAATCTCGGGGTTGTTCTCGAGCGGCGGCCCCAGTGTGCGGTTTCTCACGAGGTACGACGGCGAGGTCAGTGAGCCTCTCGTGGGGCGCCAGGGAAGTCGGGTCTCCATGCGAGTGGCGAGGGGGAGAGCGTCATTGCTCCCGAGCCATGCTAGGGGAATCTGGCCTCGAGACGCGTTGAAGAAGGTCTCTCGAGGTCTTTCTCGGGTTGAGGCAGGAAACCCTGGGTTCCCTCGACTCGTGCAGGTGACCTCAGGGAGCTTCTCATGGTGGCTCTGAGAAGCCAGGGAAACTGGAGGTGGGAGGGGCCTCTCGGGACCCCACTGTGTTTGGTGCATTGGAAGAGGGCCTCATCTC
>NW_011460956.1:0-504 GCF_000754665.1 Bison bison bison | reverse complement strand
CCTCACTGAGCTATCTCATTCTATTACACTTTACATCCTTAATTAACATTTAATTAAGCAGTTGTTTCCTGATCTTCGCCTACGCCGTCTCTCCTTCGAATACCCTGGATCAGCCGGGGCTGTCCCCGGCACCCTACCATGGCTCGAGAGCAATGACGCGCTCGCCCTCGCCACTCGCATGGAGACCCGACTTCCCTGGCGCCCCACGAGAGGCTCACTGACCTCGCCGTCGTACCTCGCGAGAAACCGCACACTGGGGCCGCCGCTCGAGAACAACCCCGAGCCTCCCCCGTCATCGCGACTTGAGGGCCTTCGTCTCCTGTATGGCCTAGAGACCAATCTCTCGACCTCTCTCCAAACGCCTCAGGAGGCTTGACTCCCTTTAGTCCACCCAGTGAGCTCCAAGAGATACCCGTCGCGACTCGAGAGCAGAGCGGGGTTCTTCGCTTCCACTCGAGATGGATGCCTGTCTCGCCCGGGTGTGTCTGGAATGCAACCCCGAGA
>NW_011460955.1:0-662 GCF_000754665.1 Bison bison bison | reverse complement strand
ACTCAGCTGGAGTTAAAGGGAAGAATGACAAGGAACTTTATGAATTGGAGCTGTAAGTTAACTCTTTGACAGAGAGAGCGAGATGGTGGTGGGGGACAGCCCCCAGTGAAATCAGAGGTGAGAGCACAAAGCAATACAGTAGGCAGACTCCGGTTTTTTCGTGGGGGAGATGCTCGGGAATATCCGGGTGGACTCCTGAGGCTCGATCCCGCATTTGCGTATGCCGAGCCTCCTTCCTCATGACCTTTGTTCAGAGTGGAATGCCTCCCCGGCTCCCGGCACATGATCAGTGCATGCTCAGTCACGATATCAGTGCCTGCTCAGCCACGTGATCACTGACGGCACAGTCACGTGATCAGCGCCTCTCAGTCACGTGATCATCGTATGATAAACACGTGATCAGTGGACGACCAGCCACATGATCACTGCATGCGCAGTCAGGTGGTCAGTTCCTGATCAGCCACCTGATCAGTGCGTGCACTGTCCCCCTGATCAGCGCCTGTCAGTCACTGATCACTGCCTGATAAACAAGTGAATCAGTGCCCGAACAGCCACGTAATCAGTGCATGCGCAGTCACGTGATCAGTGCATGATAGCCACGTGATCAGTGCATGCACAGTCCCATGATCAGCGCCTGTCATTCACTGATCATTGCTTGATAA
>NW_011460954.1:0-544 GCF_000754665.1 Bison bison bison | reverse complement strand
GGTTCCAAATACTGCTCGACAAGTGGCCTCTCTCCCCGGGGGACCCCTCGAGAGGCAAGCGGAGTTCCATGCCTCAACCCAAGACGAGGCCTGACTCTCCTGTCCCCAGTCTGCAGGGACCCTGCGATCGGAGTCTGAAATCACAGGAACCCTGACGTTCCTGCCTCAACTGGAGATGAGGCCCTCTTCCAATGCACCAAACCCCGTGGAGTCCCGAGAGGCCCCCCCCCACCTCCAGTGTCCCTGACTTCTCAGAGCCACCATGAGAAGCCCCCTGAGGTCACCTGCACAAGTCGAGGGAAGCCAGGGTTTCCTGCCTCAACCCGAGAAAGACCTCGAGAGACCTTCTTCAACACGTCTCGAGGCCAGGTTCCCCTACCATGACTCGAGAGCAATGACGCGCTCCCCCTCGCCACTCGCATGGAGACCCGACTTCCCTGGCGCCCCACGAGAGGCTCACTGACCTCGCCGTCGTACCTCGTGAGAAACCGCACCCTGGGGCCGCCGCTCGAGAACCACCCCGAGACTCCCCCGTCATCGCGGA
>NW_011460953.1:0-573 GCF_000754665.1 Bison bison bison | reverse complement strand
GTAAGTAGTAGCTTTAATGTTTGTAACCTGGGACCCTTGAGTTAATTCTTTTTCTTGGTATAGCCCACCACACCTTTGACTCTGTAGGAATGCAACTTTATCTAATGCTTTTTGGAGGGTGGGCTCCTGACCAACCACCTTTAGAGAAAAAAGTTTTCTGAGAAAAGGTCTTAAAATGTTAACAGGCCTCCGGGCCAGAAGATGATGCAAATCACCGAAGCGTTTGCATATGATAAGTTTTGCAGGAAGAAAGCCTGGTTTGCTGCAAGACCTCTACCCCTTCCCCCATTATCCTCTATGCATAACTTAAGGTATAAAAACTACTTTGAAAAATAAAGTGCGGGCCTTGTTCACCGAAACTTGGTCTCACCATGTCGTTCTTTCTCTTACCTTCTGGCTGAATTCTTCAGCCTCTTTTCTCCACTGAATTTCCTCACTGAAGCTATCCTCATTCTATTACTCTTTATATCCTTAATTAACATTTAATTAAGCAGTTTGTTTCCTGATCTTCGCCTAGGCCGTCTCTCCTTCGAATACCCTGGATCAACCGGGGCTGGTCCCCGGCACCCTACC
>NW_011460952.1:0-505 GCF_000754665.1 Bison bison bison | reverse complement strand
ACTTTGTGGGTCGCATCAAGGGTGACAAGTACCGTTTCGAACTCCAATTCCTAAAGTGGGACTTCTCCTGAGACGCTGTAGCGGCACAGGGCTACATCTTGCGATGACGGGGGAACCACGTGGTTTTTCTCGAGGTGTAGCAGGATTCTCGAATTACGACGGGGAATTCAGGATGCCTCTTGTGTTGGACCAGGGACATCCAATCTTCCATTCGAGTTGCGAAGGAAAGCTGGGGATTGCTCTCGAGTGACTGCAGGGCCAATAGACCTCATTAGGCTTCTATCCAGAAGCCAGTGTTCCTCTCCAGGGGCGACAGGGATCTCAGGGTTGCATTCCAGACACACCCGGGGAGACAGGCATTCATGTCGAGTGGAAGCAAAGAACCCGGCTCTGCTCTCGAGTCGCGACGGGTATCTCTTGGAGCTCACTGGGTGGACTAAAGGGAGTCAAGCCTCCTGAGGCGTTGGAGAGAGGTCTAGAGGTTGGTCTCTAGCCATACAGGAGA
>NW_011460951.1:0-540 GCF_000754665.1 Bison bison bison | reverse complement strand
GACAGAAAATATAGATCAATGGAACAAAATACGAAAGCCCAGAGATAAATCCATGCACATATGGACACCTTATCTTTGACAAAGGAAGCAAGAATATACAATGGGTTAAAGACAATCTCTTTAACAAGTGGTGCTGGGAAAACTGGTCAACCACTTGTAAAAGAATGAAACTAGAGCACTTTCTAACACCATACACAAAAATAAACTCAAAATGGATTAAAGATCTAAACGTAAGACCAGAAACTATAAAACTCCTAGAGGAGAACATTAGGCAAAACACTCTCTGACATACATCACAGCAAGATCCTCTATGACCCACCTCTCAGAATATTGGAAATAAAATCAAAAATAAACAAATTGTGACCTAATTAAACTTAAAAGCTTCTGCACAACAAAAGAAACTATAAGCAAGGTGAAAAGACAGCCTTCAGAATGGGAGAAAATAATAGCAAGTGAAGCAACTGACAAACAACTAATTTCAAAAATATACAAGCAACTCCTACAGCTCAATTCCAGAAAAATAAATGACCCAATCAAAAA
>NW_011460950.1:0-515 GCF_000754665.1 Bison bison bison | reverse complement strand
TCACGACCACATTCCAGACGTGGCCTCGTGGGTGCTTCCACGTTGCGAAGCACCCCGATTCCGGTCCCCTCTTGATAAGAACCCGATGCCCAGACACCTCTCCGAACTACACCTGTGAATGACGTCAACACGAAGGGGCAGTGACTCGCCCGTGCGTCGTCCGGAAAAACCCCAAGGTTCCAAATCCAGCTCGACAAGTGGCCTCTCTCCCCGGGGACACCTCGAGAGGCAAGCGGAGTTTCCATGCCTCAACCCAAGACGACGCCTGACTCTCCTGTCCCCAGTCTGCAGGGACCCTGCGATCGGAGTCTGAAATCAGAGGAACCCTGAGGTTCCTGCCTCAGCTGGAGATGAGGCCCTCTTCCAATGCACCAAACCCCGTGGAGTCCCGAGAGGCCCCTCCCACCTCCAGTTTCCCTGACTTCTCAGAGCCACCATCCCCGAGAAGCCCCCTGAGGTCACCTGCACAAGTCGAGGGAAGCCAGGGTTTCCTGCCTCAACCCGAGAAAGACCTC
>NW_011460949.1:0-571 GCF_000754665.1 Bison bison bison | reverse complement strand
CAGATGAGCGGAGAGGTGTCACCTGGCTAAGTTGGCGATTATCAGGCAGATGAGCGTGCAGGTGACGCATGGCAGCTGGCGATTATCAAGCATATGAGCGGGCATTTGTCGTCAGGCCTAGCTGGCGATTATCAAACAGATGAGCGGGCAGGTGTCGTGCGGCTCAGCTGGCGATTATCAAACAGATGAGCGGGCAGGTGTCGTGCGGCTCACCTGGCGATTATCAAGCAGATGAGCAGGCAGGTGCTGCGCGGCTCAGCTCGCGATTATCAAGCAGAGGAGCGGACAGGGTCGCGAGGCTCAGCTGGCGATTATCAAGCAGATGAGCGGGCAGGTGTCTCGCTTCTCATCTGGCGATTATCAAGCAGATGAGCGGGCAGGTGCTGCACGGCTCAGCTGTCGATTATCAAGCAGATGATCGGGTAGGTGTCGGGAGGCTCAGCTGGCGATTATCAAGCAGATGAGCGGGCAGGTGTCGCACGGCTCAGCTGGCGATTATCAAGCAGATGAGCAAGCAGGTGTCGCGTGGTTCGGCTGGCGATTATCAAGTAGATGAGCTGGCAGGTGTCGC
>NW_011460948.1:0-526 GCF_000754665.1 Bison bison bison | reverse complement strand
ACCCACGAGGCCACGTCTGGAATGTCGTCGTGAGACCGGCCTCATCCTGAGGTGCGACCGGAAGGTGGGAACCCCTTCCAGACAAAGCAGGGGAGTCGACCTCCTGTGGAGATCAGGAGGTTAGAAGGGGCTCAGAGGAAGTGGTGCCGGAAAACCTCGGTGTTCCTCTCCAGGGAGACCGGGATGCCGGGGAACTTTGTGGGGGCGCATCAAGGGTGCCAAGTAGCGTTTCGACCTCCAGTTCCTAACGTGGGACTTCTCGTGAGACGCTGTAGCGGGAAAGGGCTTCATCTTGCGATGACGGGGGAACCACGTGGTTTTTCTCGAGTTGCGGCGGGATTCTCGAGTTACGACGGGGAATTCGGGATGCCTCTTGTGTTGGCCCAGGGAAGTCCAATCTTCCATTCGAGTTGCGAAGGAAAGCTGGGGATTGCTCTCGAGTGACTGCAGGGCCAATAGACCTCATCTAGGCTTGTGTCCAGAAGCCAATGTTCCTCTCCAGGGGCGACCGGGATCTCGGGGTTGC
>NW_011460947.1:0-515 GCF_000754665.1 Bison bison bison | reverse complement strand
TCCTGAGGCGTTTGGAGAGAGGTCGCGAGGTTGGCCTCTAGGCCATGCAGGAGACGAAGGCCCTCATCTCCGCGATGACGAGGGAGTCTCGGGGTGGTTCTCGTGCGGCGGCCCCAGGGTGCGGTTTCTCACGAGGTACGACGGCGAGGTCAGTGAGCCTCTCGTGGGGCGCCAGGGAAGTCGGGTCTCCATGCGAGTGGCGAGGGGGAGCGCGTCATTGCTCTCGAGTCATGGGAGGGAACCTGGCCTCGAGACGTGTTGAAGAAGGTCTCTCGAGGTCTTTCTCGGGTTGAGGCAGGAAACCCTGGCTTCCCTCGACTTGTGCAGGTGACCTCAGGGGGCTTCTCATGGTGGCTCTGAGAAGTCAGGGAAACTGGAGGTGGGGGAGGGGTGGGCCTCTCGGGACTCCACGGGCTTTGGTGCATTGGAAGAGGGCCTCATCTCCAGTTGAGGCAGGAACCTCAGGGTTCCTGTGATTTCAGACTCCGATCGCAGGGTCCCTGCAGACTGGGGAC
>NW_011460946.1:0-512 GCF_000754665.1 Bison bison bison | reverse complement strand
AGGAGAAAGGAAGAGGAAACGGAGAGATTTCTCCTGGCATAGGTCTACAGCCAAGATTCCAGGTTCCTTGAATGGTGCACAGAGATTCTAGGTATCTGTGCCAGAAGTGGAGAAGGTATGGCATTCATCTCCAGGAGGAGACTCAACTCCAGGAACCCACAGAGGAAGCCAAGTGTGCTGATGTTCAGGAACCAGTACTTAGAGGGTACACCACAGGTCTGTGAAAGAGCCCTTGGAGATCACACGAAAAAAGGTTTCCACAAGTATAATCACAGACTAGGTAGTTGGATACAGTAGAGGAAGGATGATAACTCTATGACCTGATAATTACTGAAATAAATGAGAAAATTCCTGCACATCAGACTGTGTCAAGTAAGACAGAAACCCAGTATTAGTTTGATAAAATGGGAAATTAAACAAAGAATTAGCTGTTAACTTTAATACATTCGTGCCCAAGGCAAGATAAGATACAAAACTGAAATCGTCACATGTTAAACTAGGGTAAGACACAT
>NW_011460945.1:0-529 GCF_000754665.1 Bison bison bison | reverse complement strand
GAGTTCCGCGAAATCCCGGTCTCCCTCGAGAGGAACACTGAGTTTTCCGGCACCCCCTCCTCTGAGCCCTTTCTCCCCTCCTGATCTGGACAGGAGGGTCGACTCCCCTGCTTTGTCTGGAAGGGGTTCCCGACCTTCCGGTCGCACCTCAGGATGAGGCCGGTCTCACGAAGACATTCCAGACGTGGCCTCGTGGGTGGTTCCACATTCCGTAGGACCCCGATTTCCCGGTCCCCTCTTGAGAAGAACCCCGATGCCCGGACACCTCTCCGAACTCCACCCTGTGAATGAAGTCAAAACGAAGGGGCAGTTTTTCCGTGCATCGTTCGGAAAAAACCCCAGGTTCCAAATACAGCTCGACAAGCGGCCTCTCTCCCCGGGGACATCTCGAGAGGCAATTGGAGTTCCATGCCTCAACCCAAGACGAGGCCTGACTCTCCTGTCCCCAGTCTGCAGGGACCCTGCGATCGGAGTCTGAAATCAGAGGTACCCTGCGGTTCCTGCCTCAACTGGAGATGAGGCCCTCTTC
>NW_011460944.1:0-510 GCF_000754665.1 Bison bison bison | reverse complement strand
CCCAGAATAATTGGAAATAAAAAGCAAAAATAAACAAATAGGGACCTAATTAACTTAAAAAGCTTCTGCACAACAAAGGAAACTCTGAGCAAGGTGAAAAGACAGCCTTCAGAATGGGAGAAAATAATAGCAAATGAAGCAACTGACAAACAACTAATCTCAAAAATATACAAGCAACTCCTACAGCTCAACTCCAGAAAAATAAATGACCCAATCAAAAAATGGGCCAAAGAACTAAATAGACATTTCTCCAAAGAAGACATACAGATGGCTAACAAACACATGAAAAGATGCTCAACATCACTCATTATCAGAGAAATGCAAATCAAAACCACTATGAGGTACCATTTCACGCCAGTCAGAATGGCTGTGATCCAAAAGTCTACAAGCAATAAAAGCTGGAGAGGGTGTGGAGAAAAGGGAACCCTCTTACACTGTTGATGGGAATGCAAACTAGTATAGCCACTATGGAGAACAGTGTGGAGATTCCTTAAAAAACTGGAAATAGAA
>NW_011460943.1:0-505 GCF_000754665.1 Bison bison bison | reverse complement strand
GGGAGACAGTGAAGGACAGGGAATCCTACTGTACTGCAGTTCATGGGGTCCCACAGAGTCATAGATATGACTTATCAACTGAATAACAACTCGACCAAAGAGCTCCTAGTCTAATCTGTAATTATCCTGAAAAGTAATGGTATTCACATGCTAGAGAGTTCCTTGGATAAAAGGCCATGAACCCAGCTTAGTACTCAGGACTACTACACAAAAGAAAATAGCAAAGAAAAGAAGACGATAAGTTAAAAATTGGCCATGAAAACACACTTCTAATGTAAGGGAAAATATGAAGTTGAAGGACCGGATTATCTTTAGCCACACATCATGTTCCAAATAATAAATTATTTGTGCTTGTGTGTTAGTGTGTGTGTATGTGTGTGTATGTTGTGTGTGGGTTTAATGGCTTTCAGTATGCAGGAATAACTGCAAGGCTTTGTTAAGAAGTGCTGTAAATTACTGAAACAAATGGACAAATGTGAATGGAGTTTATATACCAGCTGTACAA
>NW_011460942.1:0-503 GCF_000754665.1 Bison bison bison | reverse complement strand
TATGGTAAATTCGTGTGTTTAGTGTGTGTGTTTGTGTGTCTGTGTGTGTTAGTCGCCTCGTAACAGCCGACTCTCTGTGATCCCATTGACTGTAGCCCAGCAGACTTCTCTGTCCATGGAATCCTCCACGCAAGAATACTAGAGTGGGTTGCCATGCCCTTCTCCAGGGGATCTTCCTGCCAGGCATCGAACCTGCATCTCTTGCATCTCCTGCATTGGCAGGCAGGTTTTTCCCATTAGCACCACCTGGGAAGCCCATTTGTCTTACAATGAATCAAAAAACGCTTAGTGAGGCCACCAAAATCTCTGATCAGTGCATCATCCTTGCTTCCCCTGTGTCTCAATGCCTTTTACTTGAAAATTAGTGTAGGGATGACGCCACCATTTGTTCCTTCTTTTTCCTCCTTTTATCTCCCTACCATGATTAATGGCTTTGTTAACATTTGTAAGTTTAGCCCACCACCCAAGGTTACAGCTACATGGTAACCTGTTTTACTACATGC
>NW_011460941.1:0-528 GCF_000754665.1 Bison bison bison | reverse complement strand
GGAGTTCCACGCCTCAACCCAAGAGGAGGCCTGACTCTCCTGTCCCCAGTCTGCAGGGACCCTGCGATCGGAGTCTGACATCAGAGGAACCCTGAGGGTCCTGCCTCAACTGGAGATGAGGCCCTCTTCCAATGCACCAAACCCAGGGGAGTCCCGAGAGGCCCCTCCCACCTCCAGTTTCCCTGACTTCTCAGAGCCACCATGAGAAGCCCCCTGAGGTCACCTGCACAAGTCGAGGGAAGCCAGGGTTTCCTGCCTCAACCCGAGAAAGACCTCGAGAGACCTTCTTCAACACGTCTCGAGGCCAGATTCCCCTACCATGACTCGAGAGCAATGACGCGCTCCCCCTCGCCACTCGCATGGAGACCCGAATTCCCTGGCGCCCCACGAGAGGCTCACTGACCTCTCCGTCGTACCTCGTGAGAAACGGCACCCTGGGGCCGCCGCTCGAGAACCACCCCGAGTCTCCCCCGTCATCGCGGAGATGAGGGCCTTCGTCTCCTGCATGGCCTAGAGGCCAATCTCGCG
>NW_011460940.1:0-523 GCF_000754665.1 Bison bison bison | reverse complement strand
CCCAGGAAAGGAAGAATTGACTCGCCAAATATACAAAGAGATCAAAAGTGCCGAGCCAAGTGACCCCTTGAGGCTTCCAAGAGCTTTTCTGTCTTTCACACACTAAGTAAATACTGAGCACCTACGATGAGCTAGGAGGCATGGAATAAGTTTCAGGGAATAGAAGGCGGAGAGAAGAAGACACAGAGTTCCCGCTTTCACTGAGACGACTCTAATGATACATCACAGGCAGATTCTTTGAGAACCTATAGAGGGGGCCTCTTCCCCTCACCACAAAAACCCTGGGGTGTCAGGGAAGGCTTTCCAGAGGCACCATTTCGTTGAGGTCCATAGGTTGAACCTAGGTAAACCAGGGTTGAGATGCAGGAAGAATTTCAGGCAGGGAAAATAGCATCTTGGAAGGCTATGTGACCAGGGAAACTTAGGACATTCAAGAAACGAAAAATGCCCTATGGGATGGAAGCCAAAGAGTGCAGAGGGCATTCCAGGCAAAAGACATCAGAGAAGAACGTGAGGAGCAAGC
>NW_011460939.1:0-506 GCF_000754665.1 Bison bison bison | reverse complement strand
CCCCCTGAGGTCACCTGCACAAGTCGAGGGAAGCCAGGGTTTCCTGCCTCAACCCGGGAAAGACCTCGAGAGACCTTCTTCAACACGTCTCGAGGCCAGATTCCCCTACCGTCGGCTCGGGAGCAATGACCGCGCACCCCCTCGCCACTCGCATGGAGACCCGACTTCCCTGGCGCCCCACGAGTGGCTCACTGACCTCGCCTTCGTACCTCGTGAGAAACCGCACACTGGGGCCGCCGCTCGAGAACAACCCCGAGATTCCCCCGTCATAGAGAGATGAGGGCCTTCGTCTCCTGCATGGCCTACAGAACAATCTCGCGACCTCTCTCCAAACGCCTCAGGAGGCTTGACTCCCTTTAGTCCACCCAGTGAGCTCCAAGAGATACCCGTCGCGATTCGAGAGCAGAGCGGGGTTCTTTGCTTCCACTCGAGATGAATGCCTGTCTCCCCGGGTGCGTCTGGAATGCAACCCCGAGATCCCTGTCGCCCCTGGAGAGGAACATTGG
>NW_011460938.1:0-503 GCF_000754665.1 Bison bison bison | reverse complement strand
TACCGCTCGACAAGTGGCCTCTCTCCCGGGGACACCTCGAGAGGCAAGCGGAGTTCCATGCCTCAACCAAGACGAGGCCTGACTCTCCTGTCCCCAGTCTGCAGGGACCCTGCGATCGGAGTCTGAAATCAGAGGAACCCTGATGTTCCTGCCTCACCTAGAGATGAGGCCCACTTCCAATGCACCAAACCCCGTCGAGTCCCGAGAGGCCCCTCCCACCTCCAATTTCCCTGACTTCTCAGAGCCACCATGAGAAGACCCCTGAGGTCACCTGCACAAGTCGAGGGAAGCCAGGGTTTCCTGCCTCAAACCGAGAAAGAACTCGAGAGACCTTCTTCAACACGTCTCGAGGCCAGATTGCCCTCCCATGCCTCGAGAGCAATGACGCGCTCCCCCTCGCCACTCGCATGGAGACCCGACTTCCCTGGCGCCCCACGAGAGGCTCACTGACCTCGCTGTCGTACCTCGTGAGAAACCGCACCCTGGGGCCGCCGCTCGAGAAC
>NW_011460937.1:0-515 GCF_000754665.1 Bison bison bison | reverse complement strand
TCCACGGTGAGTAGGAATGGGCGTGGGGAGAGCCGGTATGGAAAAGAATATGGAGGTTCCCGAAGGAACTAAAAGTGGAAGTAACCTATGGTTCAGCAGTCCGACTCCCAGGCATAGATCCACCCACGGTATAAGTGAACAAGATAGATGCACCGTTTGGGCACATCTATCTGTGCGTGCGCGCGCACACGCGCATGCGCGATCGCCTGCGAGGCAGGGGGTGGGGCGGGGGCGGGGGCTCTGGCTGGAGTCCGTGCAAGCCCCGGGATTGCCTGAGGCAAGCCAAAGGAGCCCCAGGTGGAGACGGGACTGCCGGTCGTCGGGTGTCCTGGAAGCCGAATGCGAATGCGGAGGGGCTCGCGGGCCGCGCGGAGGCAAGCCAGGTCTGCAGCGGGAGTCGGGGCCCCGGCCAGCCGCTCCCCGCGGCCCGGGAGGGGCTGGGGCTGCGGGGGGGATCCAAGAATCGGGACGCGCGGCGGGGGCTAAAGGACCTCTTCTGGTAGGCAAAAAGCCTC
>NW_011460936.1:0-512 GCF_000754665.1 Bison bison bison | reverse complement strand
GACACCTCGAGAGGCAAGCGGAGTTCCATGCCTCAACCCAAGACGAGGCCTGACTCTCCTGTCCCCAGTCTGCAGGGACCCTGCGATCGGAGTCTGAAATCAGAGGAACCCTGAGGTTCCTGCCTCAGCTGGAGATGAGGCCCTCTTCCAATGCACCAAACCCCGTGGAGTCCCGAGAGGCCCCTCCCACCTCCAGTTTGCCTGACTTCTCAGAGCCACCATGAGAAGCCCCCTGAGGTCACCTGCACAAGTCGAGGGAAGCCAGGGTTTCCTGCCTCCAACCGAGAAAGACCTCGAGAGACCTTCTTCAACACGTCTCGAGGCCAGATTCCCCTCCCATGACTCGAGAGCAATGACGCGCTCCCCCTCGCCACTCGCATGGAGACCCGACTTCCCTGGCGCCCCACGAGAGGCTCACTGACCTCGCCGTCGTACCTCGTGAGAAACCGCACCCTGGGGCCGCCGCTCGAGAACCACCCCGAGACTCCCCCGTCATCGCGGAGATGAGGGCC
>NW_011460935.1:0-512 GCF_000754665.1 Bison bison bison | reverse complement strand
TGAAAGAAAAATAACCTACAGCCCAGATTATTGTACCCAGCAAGGATCTCATTCAACTATGAAGGAGAAATCAAAAGCTTTACAGACAAGCAAAAGCTGAGAGAATTCAGCACCACCAAACCAGCTCTCCAACAAATACTAAAGGATATTCTCTAGACAGGAAACACAAAAAGGGTGTATAAATTTGAACCCAAAACAATAAAGTAAATGGCAACAGGATCATACTTATCAATAATTACCTTAAACGTAAATGGGTTGAATGCCCCAACCAAAAGACAAAGACTGGCTGAATGGATACAAAAACAACCCCCCTACATATGTTGTCTACAAGAGACCCACCTCAAAACAGGGGACACATACAGACTGAAAGTGAAGGGCTAGAAAAAGATTTTCCATGCAAATAGGGACCAAAAGAAAGCAGGAGTAGCAATACTCATATCAGATAAAATAGACTTTAAAACAAAGGCTGTGAAAAGAGACAAAGAAGGTCACTACATAATGATCAAAGGATC
>NW_011460934.1:0-505 GCF_000754665.1 Bison bison bison | reverse complement strand
GTGAGCAGTGACACAGCAGACTAAACATGGGGACACTCAAGACACTAGATCTTTTGGGCTTTTCAGGATTCCTCACATCTTTTTGGTTTTGAGTAATGAAGTGTCCACATAGGGTAAGGATCAATTAGACTTGAAATGTCCAGAACAGATACAAGAACCATCATCACTGACCCTGTATGCTCTGTCTCCCCTGAGGATTGTTCAGCCCAACCCACATTCCCAGTCCTCACCCCTAAAGTGAGATGCTGCAAGCATCCTGGGAGGAGGAGGGGCATCTTTCAATTGAAGGAAAGGAGAAAAGACTCCAAATAATTAGAGGGCCATTTCTGATGAGGGTGATTAATATAGAGGCGATAAACCTGGTTAACATGACAAAGAATATCAGAAGGAGATGGGGAGACCTCTCTGGCCTAGAGCTGAAGGAGCAAAAAGAGCAAGAGCAACAGTGATATAATGATCAAAAGTAGATGTAGCAACTAAGATCCAAGACAGAGAAGGTTTTGGT
>NW_011460933.1:0-533 GCF_000754665.1 Bison bison bison | reverse complement strand
ACGTCTGGAATGTCGCGTGAACCGGGCCTCATCCGTGAGGTGCGACCGGAAAGGTCGGGAACCCCTTCCAGACAAAGCAGGGGAGTCGACCCTCCTGTGGAGATCAGGAGGGGAGAAGGGGCTCAGAGGAAGTGCTGCCGGGAAAAACCTCGGGGGTTCCTCTCCAGGGAGACCGGGGATGCCGGGGAACTTGGTCGGGGGCGCATCAAGGGTGCCAAGTACCGTTTCGACCTCCAATTCCTAACGTGGGACTTCTCCTGAGACGCTGTAGCGGGAAAGGGCTTCATCTTGTGATGACGGGGGAACCACGTGGTTTTTCTCGAGTTGCGGCGGGATTCTCGAGTTACGACGGGGAATTCGGGATGCCTCTTGTGTTGGCCCAGGGAAGTCCAATCTTCCATTCGAGTTGCGAAGGAAAGCTGGGGATTGCTCTCGAGTGACTGCAGGGCCAATAGACCTCATCTAGGCTTGTGTCCAGAAGCCAATGTTCCTCTCCAGGGGCGACCGGGATCTCGGGGTTGCATTCCAGACGC
>NW_011460932.1:0-526 GCF_000754665.1 Bison bison bison | reverse complement strand
TCAGGGTTTCTCGGATTTCAGACTCCGATCCCAGGATCCCTGCAGACTTGGGAAAGGAGAGTCAAGCCTCGTCTTGTGTTGAGGCATGGAACTCCGCTTGCCCCTCGAGGTGTTCCTGGGAGACAGGCCACTTGTCGAGCGGTATTTGGAACCTGGGGGTTTTTTCCCGACGATGCATGGGCGAGTCACTACCCCTTCGTGTTGACTTCATTCACAGGGTGGAGTTCGAAGAGGTGTCCAGGCATCGGGTTCTTATCAAGAGGGGACCGGGAAATCGGGGTCCTTCGGAATGTGGAACCACCCACGAGGCCACGTAAGGAATGTCGTCGTGAGACCGGCCTCATCCTGAGGTGCGACCGGAAGGTCGGGAACCCCTTCCAGACAAAGCAGAGGAGTCGACCCTCCTGTCCAGATCAGGAGGGTAGAGGAGGCTCAGAGGAAGTGGTGCCGGAAAACTTCGGTGTTCCTCTCGAGGGAGACCGGGATGTCGGGGCACTTTGTGGGTAGCATCAAGGGTGACAAGTAC
>NW_011460931.1:0-532 GCF_000754665.1 Bison bison bison | reverse complement strand
GATTAGAAATTGTATTGGTGAATGGTTTTTCACTTGTTGGGCCATTGTTTGCTGCTAAGTTTCCATATCCCTTACCTGCTGTGTCCCTGGCAGTGTATTGATTAATATAATTGGTGTAAGTAGTAGCTTTAATGTTTGTAACCTGGGACCCTTGAGTTAATTCTTTTTCTTGTTATGGCCCAACACACCTTTGCTCTGTAGGAATGCAACTTTATCTAATGCTTTTTTGGAGGGTGGTTCCTGACCAACCACCTTTAGAGAAAAATAAGTTTTCTGAAGAAAAGGTCTTAAAATGTTAACAGGCCTCCGGGCCAGAAGATGATGCAAATCACCTAAGTTTTGCATATGGTAAGTTTGCAGGAAGAAAGCCTGGTTTGCTGCAAGACTCTACCCCTTCCCCCATTATCCTCTATGCATAACTTAAGGTATAAAAACTACTTTGAAAAATAAAGTTCGGGCCTTGTTCACCGAAACTTGGTCTCACCATGTCGTTCTTTCTCTTACCTTCTGGCTGAATTATTCAGCCTCTTTT
>NW_011460930.1:0-506 GCF_000754665.1 Bison bison bison | reverse complement strand
AAATACTTAAAATTAGAGCAGAAATAAATGCAAAAGAAACAAAAGAGACCATAGACAAAAATCAACAAAGCCAAAAGCTGGTTCTTTGAAAGGATAAATAAAATTGACAAACCATTAGCCAGACTCATCAAGAAACAAAGGGAGAAAAATCAAATCAACAAAATTAGAAACGAAATGGAGAGATCACAACAGACAACACAGAAATACAAAGGATCATAAGAGACTACTATCAACAATTATATGCCAATAAAATGGACAACGTGGAAGAAATGGACAAATTCTTAGAAAAGTACAACTTTCCAAAACTGAACCAGGAAGAAATAGAAAATCTTAACAGACCCATCACAAGCATGGAAATTGAAACTGTAGTAAAAAATCTTCCAGCAAACAAAAGCCCCAGTCCAGACGGCTTCACAGCTGAATTCTATCAAAAATTTAGAGAAGAGCTAACACCTATCCTGCTCAAACTCTTCCAGAAAATTGCAGAGGAAGGTAAACTTCCAAAC
>NW_011460929.1:0-540 GCF_000754665.1 Bison bison bison | reverse complement strand
GACAGTATGGTACTGGCACAAAGACAGAAATATTGATCAATGGAACAAAATAGAAAGCCCAGAGATAAATTCACGCACATATGGACACCTTATCTTTGACAAAGGAGGCAAGAATATACAATGGATTAAAGACAACCTCTTTAACAAGTGGTGCTGGGAAATCTGGTCAACCACTTGTAAACGAATGAAACGAGAACACTTTCTAACACCATACACAAAAATAAACTCAAAATGGATTAAAGATCTCAACGTAAGACCAGAAACTATAAAACTCCTAGAGGAGAACATAGGCAAAACACTCTCTGACATACATCACAGCAGGATCCTCTATGACCCACCTCCCAGAATACTGGAAATAAAAGCAAAAATAAACAAATGGGACCTAATTAACCTTAAAAGCTTCTGCACATAAAAGGAAACTATCAGCAAGGTGAAAAGACAGCCTTCAGAATGGGAGAAAATAATAGCAAATGAAGCAACTGACAAACAACTAATCTCAAAAATATACAGGCAACTCCTACAGCTCAACTCCAGAAAAAT
>NW_011460928.1:0-538 GCF_000754665.1 Bison bison bison | reverse complement strand
GATTTGCATCATCTTCTGGCCCAGAGGACTGTTAACATTTTAAGATCATTTCTTCAGTAAAACTTATTTTTCTCTGAAGGTGATTAGTCAGGTGCCACCATCCAAAAGCATTAGATAAAGTTGCATTCCTATAGGGTAAAGGTGTGGTGGGCTACAACAAGAAAAATAATTAACTCAAGGGTCCAAGGTTACAAACATTAAAGCTACTACTTACACCAATTATATTAATAAATACACTGCCAGGGACACAGCAGGTAAGGGATATGGAAACTTAGCAACAAACATTGGCCTAACAAGTGAAAAACCCTTCACCAATACAATTTCTTTCTTTCTTTTTTTCCTTTTTTTGAAAATTTTTTTTTATTTTTTAAACTTTACATAATTGTATTAGTTTTGCCAAATATCAAAATGAATCCACCACAGGTATACATGTGTTCCCCATCCTGAACCCTCCTCCCTCCCCATACCATCCCTCTGGGTCATCCCAGTGCACCAGCCCCAAGCATCCAGTATCGTGCATTGAAGCTGGACTGGCAAC
>NW_011460927.1:0-509 GCF_000754665.1 Bison bison bison | reverse complement strand
AATCCCCAGCTTTCCTTCGCAACTCGAATGGAAGATTGGACTTCCCTGGGCCAACACAAGAGGCATCCCGAATTCCCCGTCGTAACTCGAGAATCCCGCCGCAACTCGAGGAAAACCACGTGGTCCCCCGTCATCGCAAGATGAAGCCCTTTCCCGCTACAGCGTCTCAGGAGAAGTCCCACGTTAGGAATTGGAGGTCGAAACGGTACTTGGCACCCTTGATGCGCCCCCACAAAGTTCCCCGTCATCCCGGTCTCCCTGGAGAGGAACACCGAGGTTTTCCGGCACCACTTCCTCTGAGCCCCTTCTACCCTCCTGATCTCCACAGGAGGGTCGACTCCCCTGCTTTGTCTGGAAGGGGTTCCCGACCTTCCGGTCGCACCTCAGGATGAGGCCGGTCTCACGACGACATTCCAGACGTGGCCTCGTGGGTGCTTCCACGTTGCGAAGCACCCCGATCTCCCGGTCCCCTCTTGATAAGAACCCGATGCCCGGACACCTCTCCGAAC
>NW_011460926.1:0-544 GCF_000754665.1 Bison bison bison | reverse complement strand
TTTTGAACAAACCTACTGTATTGAGTGCAAATTAATAACATTCAAATTTAATAGAGGAAATGTGCACTTTCTTTTTATCCTGCATATTTGTGATTCACATAATCAGTTAAAAGAGAAATAATATTTAGCAGAAGAAATAAAAATCATTAAATCATCATAATCTTTAAAGCTTGAATTTTAAAAGGAGAAAGTTCAATACCAAACATTAAGGGTGAATTATTTATTTTTGTTCTCTTAATACACCTTTGAGAAATAGAAATTTCAAAAAAAGATGAGTTATTTATAGCTCGTTGGATTGGCAAAGAATGTTAATTTTTAATCATATAAGGAAGCAGACTTTCTTATACACTACTTATGTGAGTTAAAACTGGTACAACCTTTAAGCAAACAAATTCATGAAGTGAAGAAGTGAAGTGAAGTCGCTCAGTCGTGTCTGGCTCTTTGCGACCCCATGGGCAGTAGCCTGCACCAGGCTCCTCTGTCCATGGGATTTTCTAGGCAAGAGTACTGGAGTGGGTTGTCATTTCCTTCTCCAGGGAATCTT
>NW_011460925.1:0-540 GCF_000754665.1 Bison bison bison | reverse complement strand
TTCAGCAACCAAGAACTGACTTTTATATTGGCATTCGACAGATTGGTGAACATACCTATCAGTGATAGTAGCGAGAGGTATTTGGAACCCTGGGGTCTTTTCCCGATGATGCACGGGCGAGTCACTGCCCCTTCGTGTTGACTTCATTCACAGGGTGGAGTTCGAAGAGGTGTCCGGGCATCGGGTTCTTATCAAGAGGGGACCGGGAAAATAGGGTTCCTCGGAATATGGAACCACCCACGAGGCCACGTCTGGAATGTCGTCGTGAGACCGGCCTCATCCTGAGGTGTGACAGGAAGTTCGGGAACCCCTTCCAGACAAATCAGGGGAGTCGACCCTCCTGTCCAGATCAGGAGGGTAGAAGGGGCTCAGAGGAAGTGGTGCCGGAAAACCTCGGTGTTCCTCTCGAGGGAGACCGGGATGTCGGGGAACTTTGTGGGTCGCATCGAGGGTGCCAAGTACCGTTTCGACCTCCAATACCTAACGTGGGACTTCTCCTGAGACACTGTAGCGGGAAAGGGCTTCATCTTGCGATGACGG
>NW_011460924.1:0-515 GCF_000754665.1 Bison bison bison | reverse complement strand
GGGGGCTTCGTCATGGTGGCTCTGAGAAGTCAGGGAAACTGGAGGTGGGGTGGGCCTCTCGGGACTCCACGGGGTTTGGTGCATTGGAAGAGGGCCTCATCTCCAGTTGAGCAGGCACCTCAGGGTTCCTCTGATTTCAGACTCCGATCGCAGGGTCCCTGCAGACTGGGGACAGGAGAGTCAGGCCTCGTCTTGGGTTGAGGCATGGAACTCCGCTTGCCTCTCGAGGTGTCCCCGGGGAGAGAGGCCACTTGTCGAGCGGTATTTGGAACCTGAGGGTCTTTTCCGGACGATGCCCGGGCGAGTCACTGCCCCTTCGTGTTGACTTCATTCACAGGGTGGAGTTCGGAGAGGTGTCCGGGCATCGGGTTCTTACCAAGAGGGGACCGGGAAATCGGGGTGCTTCGCAATGTGGAAGCACCCACGAGGCCACGTCTGGAATGTCGTCGTGAGACCGGCCTCATCCTGACGTGCGACCGGAAGGTCGGGAACCCCTTCCAGACAAAGCAGGGGAG
>NW_011460923.1:0-543 GCF_000754665.1 Bison bison bison | reverse complement strand
AGCAGGACAGCCACAGATGCTGCCATGAAAGGGCAGCAGGGTGCCCTCCTCCCTTGTTTTCTGCCTGGGCGGCCACCGGTTTTGAAACCCATGCACCCTACTAAGTTTCTAGGGTGCAATTCGTGGACCCTCCCTTTCTCATCCCAGCAGGTGGTCAAGGGCCCGCTGGCCTCCAAAGTGCCAGAAGCAGGGCTGGGCCAGCCGGCCAGAGTTCAGGGTTCTGGCCCTTGGACTTGCAGCGGACACTAGGCTGCTTGGGAAAACCCCGCGGCTCTGACCTTTCAGCAAAGGGGTGGAGCGGTAAAGGCCTTGAGCCCAAAGGCGAGGCCTTTCTGCGACCGCCAGGTTGTGCCGACAGAGGGCGGACTACGTGGTTCCCTGCTCCAAGAAGTCCCAGGTCCCTGACCTGTGGTCCCCCTTTTCCACCGCGCCCTAGGATTCCGATCCTTGGGGACCCAGGAGCACACGCAATGGGCGTTCCCAGCCGCCATGGCGACCCCTGAGAGGCTCACTGACCTCGCCGTCGTACGTCGTGAGAAACCG